>NC_056730.1:351381573-351504073 GCF_019279795.1 Protopterus annectens | reverse complement strand
AAAGTAATTTGATCAATCTGTTATCCATATTTAATAGATCTCATTCTTGAAAATCTTCACATTGAGTAAAAGAGTCTGAAACCACAATGTACTTTTAACTGTTCAGAATGTTTAAATAATGACACGATACAGATAAATGGTATGTGGTATATATAATATTGGGTGTGACAAAGGTAGGGTAATCTTTATAATTTTCAGCTTGGTCACTCCCCAGAAGACTTGTTATAACCAGATAGTATGCATATTGCACATTACCCCATAATTTCATATTGTACCATTTTCTCTTGTCTGTTCAGGAGATTTGTTCATGGCATTTTCCTGGTGGCAAAATGTCTGTTATGGAGATGTGTACATAATTATGTGATTCTTAGGTAAGGTTGATATGATATATAATATTCTGTACATATACTGCATTATCACCATGAAATGTAGTCATATGCACATCTCTTAAACAAAGCAAATATAATGCAATTCTGCATTCTCAGCACATTTTTTTCCCTTTTGGGCCTGTTGTGTTCCTTATGAGTATAGGCTTTTATCTTTGAAAGCATATAACATTTTCTACATTTGAATATAGCATTAGAAGCTGTAATTACACTTGGGTTTTTTATTTTTAAATCTGTTTACTTATTAAGGTTACAGGTATGGGAATTGGACCAATAGTCCCCCATTTTCAGCCAAAGGTTATAAGAAATCTGAAGCAGCATTACTGTATTACTTTTAGTATGATACTAATAGTAAATACACACTTAAACCAACTTGTGTGTGCCTTTCCTGATTTTTTTTTTTTTGGTTTGTCTGAGTGACTTTAACATTTTTGCTTGAATGTTATTTGGAATACTTTGCAATTGGTCTAATGTTATGGAAATGAGGCTTGTTTTTAAGCTCTATGTTTCTAATGCAGTGCCACAAAATACCCATATGCTGTACTAATGAGTTCAGGGAAAGAGCAAAAAAAAATGGCATGTCTATAGCTAGAAGACTTTGGCTTTATTGGCCTGAATGCACTAGAAAAACTTTAAAAAGGTGAAAGAAACAAGTGATCGGCATTCAGATACTATGTAGCTGAAACAGTGCTTTGCCCTTAAGGACTAATTTGTCCTATATCCCATGGATACACTCACTACAGGCAGTTTAAGGTATTTCATAGACTCTGGATTTTCTTGCAGTTTTCACTAAATGGTTTGTTTGACTTTTCTTACACTTTGGTTTGGATGTTATTTGGGATATTTTTCAGTCATGCTAATCTTGTAACCTGTGCACATCAGGTTTATTTTTAAGCTATGTGTTTCTAAACAAACAAGTGTAAGAGATGGTACTCACAAATATGGGAGAGGTGCTGCACCCCCCAGTGTTATGTGCTCACTAGTAAGATCAGATCACAAAGTGTCTCCCTTGAAATAAAGGTAAAACTTGTCCCCCTACCTAACCCTCAAAACTTTAAAAATTTCTCTAAGGTGAATTACCCCTTATTAAGGGACAACAATGCTAGCTTCCAAGCTCCTCCAAATTCAGAAAACACAGAAACCTATGAAGACACAAAAGCCCTGTATGACCATATAAACAAATGCATAAAAATGGCAGTACAAGACTGAAATAAACCCAGGTCAAACTGCAAAAACAAGCCACCCTGGTGGACCCCTTGTATTAATAGGTTGTGCAACAAAAAAAAATCCTGTCAAGAAGAGGAATGTGCACAACAGAGAAATGCGTCCCCTTTTGTCTAAACAAGCAAGTCAGAGAACTAGCCAAGTCTGTTTTTTGCTGTTATTTTGTTTTTCACTGTTTGATATTTACTCATTAAAAGATACACATTTTTAAATAATCATGGCTTGTCCCTCCTGAGTGCCTTTATTGGATTATAAGTCTCTGAAAGCAGACTTTGAAGTAAAAATAGACTGCAAAGCTAAAGATAAATATAATGCATTTTTCAGGTATGTCCACAATCTTAAGGGCAATGCCCAATGATCCATGGAATTAGTCATAGATGGCATCATCACTACTGAGTCAGAAGATATAACAAATCCACTGGCTCAAAAATTCAGCTCCGATTTCACCTCTCCATCACTCCCAGTTCTCCCCAAAAAATACCCTCCATCACTCCACTGCCAATTATCACCAAAAAAAAAGGTTGCCACTTTGCTCTCTAAAGCTAAAAACACAACTTTAATGGGGCCTGACAGTATAAAAGGTTGATTCTTAAACAGCTTAAATCAGGTCTTATCAGGCCCTTTAGGAGCCCTATTTAACCACAGCAACTGGACTGACTTTGTCTCGATAGAGTGGAGGACAGCAATAGTCATCCCTGTGCATAAAGGGGGACCATCTACTGACCCAGAAAATTAGAGAACCATAAATCTGTTGGGTCTATATTATAAGACTGGACATTTACAACCGCAAACACCTAAACATCGACACATAAATGCTGAACTCCAAAAATAGAAAAGGACGTCAACATCGAAATCCGGAATGCCAAACATATTTCCTTGGCCAGCAGGGTGATCGTGGGGAAGAGGAAATATATCCTTTCCCCACTGTAGTGCGATCTCAGAGTTGGTATATTTAAGTAGGGGTGTGGGGGCACAGCCCCCCACAGGGCGGTGCAGGGGGGCTTGCCCCTGCAAAAGTGTGTTTAATTAAGTTTGTTTATGTAGGTTTTGCTTACCTGTATGGCACTGCTGTTGTTGGAAATGTGTTTGGCGTTCCAGATTTCGATGTTTACGTCCTTCGCTATTTTAGGAGTTCAGCGTTTATATGTCGCTGTTTAGGTGTTCGCAGTTGTGAACGTTTGGTCTTATAATATAGACTCAAGTTTGTCTAGTATTATATGTAAGGCCATGGAAAAAGTAACCATGGACCTGATAAATAATGACATAGGGAACCTCCAAACACTGGACCTAACCCAATTCAGCTTTGTCAAGGGCAGGTCATGCCTACTGACTTTAGATGATTTCTTTGAGAAAGTCACTAAGACCATGGATGAGGGTAAAAAAATACATACAGCTTACCTCAACCTGGCCAAGGCATTTGACACAGTTCCCCACTCAGGTATTATAAATAAACTTGCAAACTTGGGCATAAGTTCCTGCATCACCAGATGAATAGCCAGTTAGCTCAAAGACAGGACAAATGTGATTAAAGTGAGTGAATCTAGATACAGCAAGAGGCCAGTTACAAGTGATATGCCACAGGGCTCAGTACTAGGACTACTCCTGTTCAGAATATTCTTCTCTGAAGTCAAGACAAATATGAAAGACCTCTGGATGACAAAGTTTGCAGATGACTGCAAGCTAGGGGCGATCATTAAATTCCCCAATGATGTAGATATCCGTCAGGAGGGTCTAGACCAGACAACTGACTGGTGATAAAACAATGGCCTAAAACTAAATGCAAAAAATACATTATCATACCCTTTGTGAAATAAATACCCCTGCAAATTACAATATCAATAGCACACCCCTTAGGGGAGACTCAGAGGTGAGAGACCTAGGTACACAGGTAGATAGTAGCATGAACTTTGACAGCCACATATCCATAGTTGTGAGAAAACCATTTTATGTGACATGACTTGTAAGTAAAGGTATGGCATCCATATCCAAGGAAATTATAGTCCCACTGCACTCAGCCTCATTAGATCAATAATCAAGTACAGAGTGCCATTTGGCTTGTACTTGACTAGGCACTTACATCAGCTGGAGCGACCTCTGAGGTTTCTCACAAAAAAGTTAGGGTATAAACAACATGAACTATGCAGATAGACTAAAACCCCTATCCTTTTACTCTGTCCCCTATTAAGGGGTGACCTATGCCTGACCTACAAGGCACTCACAAATCAAGCCCAGATGGAGGTGCTACACATTGGCAAGTCAAACAGCCATTTGCTTATGCAATAAATGTAATTTCTACTACAAGCTGCTAGTTGAATGTTTGTTTCCTTTTCATTTGTATAGCCTCTTTCATTTATGGTGTTGCTATACTGTGTAGCTTACAGCTGTGAGACTGCACTCCTGGCATACATAATATGTCTAGCTCTTAATGCCCCTTCATAGAAGACACTATGTTATTGTAAAACCTGATTTCTGTAGTCAAAGTATCTATAAGTCCTAATTGCTGTAATTTATCCTTTCCAATATGTTTCCTAATAGAGTAGTTATCTTTCCCCTGTGATCATTCAGGTTGCTTGTTTTTGGCTAGCCAAGCTATTACCTTCCATATCTATTTCTGCAGAACATATGCACTGCATACTGCTTCTAACCTGCTCAGTCTACTACTGTTAAGATACCATAGTTTGCAAAACATCAAGTACCCTTATTAGATAGGTTCACAGGTTCATAGGCTCATAGGTAGGTACTAGGCTATCTGCCCTAAAGTATTTATATGCCTAGCCAGAATGTGTTGGCTTTCGCCACCCCCTTAGATTACTTCCCTGTGCCTCTGTCCAGCAGAGCCACTGAAGTGATGCCTGGGGTAAACTTTCTGTTTCCTATCCACTCGTCAAGGTTTCTGTTGATGAGTGTTAGTGAGGAGCACTGCCTAATGTAGATTGGAATCTTGTTCCAAAGCATGGGAAGTGTCTGGAACAGGAATCTATCCCTCCAGCACATCCTATTTATTGTTGTGGTTTAGATCCCTAGAGCATGTGGCTCGAGGGGATAAGGTTTTCTTTAGGTGGAGCATGTCCATCAATTCTGGGTTGGACATGGCCTTGTATGTCAGGCAGAGATCACCGCTGAGTAGGCGGTATGCAACCAAGTAAGCTGGAGTTTCTTCAGTCGAGCTGCATAGGGTATCTATTTGAGGCCAGTGATCCACTTGGTGAGGTACTTCTGTGGTCTTTCCAGCTGTTGCAGGTATCTTGTAGGGTACATCCCAAATGGGTCGTTGTGCTCTATGATGGGTCTGATGAGTGATGAGTAGAGGGGCACAATGACCTCTTTTGATCTGGATGTGAACCCTTTTGTGATTAGGTGGGCCACATAGAAGGATTTTCTAACCACTTTGGCAATGTGATTATCAAAGGAGAGATTACTGTGTACTTGGGTCCCCAGATCCCTTATTATGTTTTCTGTATTTAGGGGACTACCACCTATGTGGTAGTTTGTGGGTACTTTGTTTTTTCCAAAGGGGGTGACTATGCACTTTTTGGCATTTATCTTGAGGCCATGATTTTGACACCAGGTATCTGTCTCAGTGAGACCCTTTTGGAGGATGTCTGTGTCAGCCAGAGTGTCAGTTATAGCCCCTAGTTTGCAGTTGTCTGCGAACTTGGTCAGCCATAGTCCTCCTGTGCTTGCCTATGCCTCTGAGAAGTATATGCCCAACAGGAGGGGCCTAGGACTGAGCCCTGGGGAACGCCACTTGTAACCAGTTTAGAGTTGGACCTAGCTCCCGCAGCTCTCACCATGTGGGTTCTGTCCGTGAGCCAGTTGGCAACTCATTTTGTGATGTAGGGGTTTATGTTCAGGCTGGTGAGCTTGTCTATAACACCAGAATGGGGAATGGTATCAAAGGCCTTTGCGAGGTCTAAGTAGGCTGTGTGTACCACCTTTCCCTGATCTATAGCCTTGGTAACTGTCTCAAAGAAGTCCACCAGGTTTTGAAGGCATGATCTTCCCTTAACAAAGCCGAACTCGGTAGGGTCCAGTGTTTGGAGGTTCCCAATGTCTCTGTTAATGAGTTCCATGATGATGCACTCCATAGCCTTGCAGACCAAGCTAGTCAGGCTTATAGGGCGATAGTTCCTGGGGTCTGTTGTGGCTCTACCTTTGTGTTGCTGTGCGCCACTCTATGAGTACATAGCCTGTGGAGAGGCTGAGTTTGAACAGTGTGTTTAGGTGAGGGGTTAATTCATCTTTGAGCTCATGTAGGACACAGCCTGGGACAACATCCGGTCCCATTGATGCTGTGTTTTTGGCTTTGGATAGGGCTGTCTTAACCTGAGTGTCTGTGATTTCAGGAGCTCTTCATTCTTCTGGTATGGTTATGGGCCCTTTTGGGGGCGAGAGGGGGTGAAGTTTGCACTGAACCTGTCTGCCAGGATGTTGGCGATATCGGTCGGATCAGTGTATTTTCTGCCATTCTGCACTAACTGTGAGCAGATCTGAGCATTGCCACTTAGATTCTTGACATAGCTAAAGAATGCCTTGTGGTTATCTTTGGAGTCCTTGGCAATTTTTCTTTCAAAGCTCGCCCTGGATGATTTTATGAGGGATCATAGTTTCTTGCTGATACTGATCAGGGATGTCTTCCCTTCTTGGGATTTTACTCTTTTCTGTACTAGTTTCCTCCTTCTATTGTATAGCTTGTTTATGGCAGGGGTCCACCAGACTGGTTTCCTTTCTTGGAGGAGTGAGTCTTGGTTTTGCTTGGGATAACACAATCTAGGACTGCCCTTCTGGATCCATGTATTCTTATTTGGTAGCAACTGATGATCATAACTTATTTATTATTTCTAATTTTAGAAAATCTTGTAGTAAGCTTTTCCCTTTTACCCCGTCCATAATTGCACCTTCTGAACTTTTTATTTGTAAATGCATGGGGCTTTATCTGTCCTTATAATTACCACCCCTATATAGTCTTGCTAACAATAACAGGTTCTTACTAATCCCCATATTTATCTGGTGAAGTGGAACCTTGGTTAGTAAAATCTATTACATGAAGTAACTCTGTTTGTGTGCTAGTTTCCACATATGTCTTCATGCATGGAACCCCTGCTTTGATTTTAAAGGTTGCCATTATTTTTAGTATTTAAAAATAACTGCTGTGGTCATTTCTGATTGTTTGTTGTTATTAGAGTTCCTTTTTATCCTTGTCTATGCTTTTCCTCCCATGCATTTTTTTCTTCACTTTCTCTATTTTCTCCATCCAGCCCATTATCCACTACAGGATGGCTAAGTTGCATTAACACTGCCTGAAAGACTGCACCCTTCCAGCTATCAGACTTCCAGGACACCTCTAATGAACATAGCTACAGTACGCCTGAGTAATTTATCACAGCCCACCTGTGTCTTTGCAAACTAAACTGCTTATATCTTATGTGTAACTATTCCCACCTTGCACATTGCAAAGAGATAAATTATATCCATTGTCCCTTCAGCCCCCACATACCAACTGTATAAATCCCTGACATGCACTACTTGCTTGCGCTATCGCTTAATTTATAGCTTTCACTTCTGCTATGTGTAGCAATATTCTTCCTGCATAGGGAATGTTGTAGCCATGATGTTGGGCTCCACACTGTTCAGCCCAAGCATAGTGAGGGCTTCACTTTCCTACCCTACCCCCAATTCCCACCCCACCTACTCTACATTTATAGTCTGTAAGCTTCATCCCCTTTCCCCATGCTCTCCTCCTCTTTCTGTCTACCTCATCTAATTGGAACTCTCTAGTGACACCTCTTTCCCTCTACCCTAATTAACCCTTTCCCTATTGTATATATATTACACACACACACACACACACACACACACACACACACACACACACACACACACACACACACACACACACACTACATACAACTCTTATCCACCCCTCTGTGCTTTTTTGTTTCCTCTAACTACCATTTCACCTCCTCACCTTTTTATGTCATCCTTCCACCAAACTTTCCCTTACACATTCCTCTTCATTATTTTATATTCTATACTTTTTTCCCTGTTCACCAATCTTGTGACTGCTTTTTTCTTCTACCCCTTAAATATAATTACTATCTACATTTTTGCATCCTTTTCCTCTTATTGTCCCTACTTACCTGTAATAAAGCAAATGTCTTACCCATTAACTTACCACCCACTCTTATCCACTTACTACTTAACACTAAGCATTACCCTGTCACAACTCTACCTATTCTTTTTAATCTCCCAGATTTTCTCATTTACAAATACAGATTCCTGAACATCCACCATCATCTTCACATAAAGTTCAAACAACATATTAATAAATATAAGCTGCTGGCTTTGGATAATCATTTTAAGAATATCTTCATATGTGGAAACATTCATCCTAACCCTGGCCCTAATGCTTTTCCCAAACATGATGCCAACCCCATTTCCTCTACACTCACCCATACTAAACTATCTGCCAAGAACCTCATTACTACCTCTATTAACTTTATAAGTCTACTTAAAATCTGTGAATTTCACTCTTGTAATGCTCATTACTCTACTGACATAGTAATTCTCACTGAAACCCGGCTTAAACTCCATATCACTGAATCTGAAATTATTTAATCTTTCACCTGGCTATAATATTATCTGCTCTGACAGATTACACAAAAAAGCTGGTGGTGTAGCAATAATATATTCCAAGCATTCCCTTCCCTTCACTGTCTATAAATCCATCTAACTTTCACTCTGCTGAACTTAATATCTCCATTCTAGAAAAATTTCTGTCCTGCACCTCCAACTCTATCACTGACTTCCCTTCCTCAAGTATTAATCTTCATGGCCATACTCAACTAATTACCACCATTACCCATTACAGTAAAACCACAAATACTGGTACCAGCCTAGATTGGATCCTTCCATCAAATCTTAGTTTGTACCAAAACCCCAAAACACTCTCTGATTCTATCAGTGACCACCTCCCTTCCTATGTTCAAAGACTTTCCATTCATCAGATTAGACAACACAAGTGTAAAGAATGCCACAGTCTCACCAACATCAACTCTAATGTATCTACAACTTACTCTTCTCTATAATCTGATCCTTCCTTTTCAGCCTATCACTAGATGATGCTGTTCAGAAATTTAACTGCATATTTCTAGATACTCTTAATAGCCTAGCTTCCTTCAGAAAGAAAAAGAGTGAAATCTCTCCAAGAACCTTGGCTGTCTCATTACACCTAAGCCATAATGCACATGTTGCATGGAATAATTGGTTAAAATTTAAATCCCCCAGTCAGCCTCATACATACAAAGAACTTTGTAAACTAAAAAAAAAATAACAATGACAAAAAGCTACTATCTCAAATAACAATTTCACTATCAAAACAATCCCAAAAAACTATGGAATACCAATAGCAAGCTTCTTAACCATGGTTCTCCCAGCATACCATTCCCATGTGCTAATCACTTTCCCTTTGAAACTTCCACAAAGTTTAACTTTTACTTTATAGACTCCATCATCACCCTAACCCAAAATTGTCATAATTCAAACCAACTTCCACCTCTCTAACCTCCCCACAATGCTGAATGCCTAAAACTAGCGGCCAACTCTATAGCCTACCCAATCAACGTGTTAATTAACAGATCAATCTAATAATCTAAAGTCCCTTCTATCCAGAAACAATTCTATGTTATTCTACTTTACAAAGGTGGAAACTCTACTGAATTCACAAACTGTAGGGCTATAGCTATTATGTCCCTCTCTGAAAAATACTCAAAAAATGCAAACACAAACAACTTCTCAAATGTCTTCTACATGAAAATCTACTCTTCCCAACCCAACATGGCTTTCACCCTAACCAGAGCACAACTACAGCATTAGTCTCATTTACTGATACAATCTTAAAAGCCATGGAAAATAATAATCTGGTATCCTACCTTTTTTTGACCTCTCTAAAACCTTCGATACAGTCTCTCACCCAAACCTTCTCTCTAAAATGTCTGCTCTTGGTCTCTCTAACTCTACTCTCAACTGCTTTCTTGATACCTTTCCAAATGACAGCATTCAGTTAAGTGGCATTATTCCTTTTCCCAATTCCTCACAGGTATCACTGGGGTATCCCCAATGTTCCATCCCTGGAGCTATTGTCCTTAACATCTTTATAAACAATCTACATTCATTGTGCCTTCAGTGCACACTTATACAATATGCTGATGACTCCACTATCATCTGCTCTTCTGACAATCTGCTACACATTCAATCCATTACACAAAAATCCTTTAGCTCTCTTTTAAGCTGGCTTAAAGACAACCAACTTCAACTTAACCCTCCAAAAAACAAACTACTGCTATTTCTCCAAAAAACTCAAACTCACATCAAATCAACCTTTACCATCACATCTGTTGACAACAGCAAATAGAAGTAGTGACATACATCAAACTGCTTAGTGTTATCATTGATGATCAACTTAAATACGATCTCCAATTTAATCTGCCTACAAAAAAAAGCACCTAAACAGGCATGTCCAACGGTCAGCTTCCGGTGATTTCTCCTGTCCACCTGGTGAATCTGGGCATACTGGGGCTATGCAGCAACTGCCTCATGTACACAGACAATCCTCTCCTTCTACCACCCAATACTACAACCTGTGAGAGATGCACTTACATAGCCAAACTGGAAGCAAAGCTCTCTCCGGCCAAGATTGTGCTAGACAGCCAAGAAGAGAAGGTTAACACCTGCACTACACCTCAAGCAACTCATAGCCCTTCAAAACCCACACCATCAACACCCACACATAGCAACACTAAACCCACATATGCAGAGGCCCTTAACATTAACCTGCCCAAGGAACAAGGACCTCCGAAGCTGAAACGCAAACACCAGTCACAACCAAAGTGACACATAGCTCACAACACCAGTGTGCCACCCAACAACAGCCCATAAGGCAAGACAATGTACCCAACACTTTAGTCATAGGTGATTCTATAGTCAAGCACACTGATGTCCCACTCACCAGGCTGAATAAGGAGAAAATTACAGTCAGCTGCCTGTCGGGTGCCAGGATCCACCACATAATGCATGCACTCAAGTCACTCCACAACAAGTACAAATACGACTCTGTTATTGTCCATGCTGGAGTGAATGACTTGAGACGTACCTCCCTGGACTACATGAAAAGAGACATGGAAGAGCTCTTGGATCATCTAGCCCAGGCAGGTATGACCCTAGCCCTGAGTTGCATCCTGCCTTCGCCCAGAATGATACCACAGTATAAAGACAAAATGATTGACTTCATCAATTGACTAAGCTTCTGGTGTCATTCAGAGGGGATCCAGTATTTGTCTGCCTGGGAAGACATGATCAACAAACCACGATGCTTTGTCAGAGATGGTCTGCACCTGTCAGCCCTGGGATTCAGGTTACTGGCTAAAGCTCTTGCCACCCCTATAGTGCCTTTTTTAGGCAAGGTTCAAAGGATAAAACCACAACCATAACAGATACAAGCATGCAAAATCTGAAGGTAATGCTACTCAATGCTAGAAGTCTACACCTCAAAATGCACTCTCTCAAGGCACTCCTAAAAATGGAGAACATTGATATCTGTGCAGTAACTGAGACCTGGTTCAAGGATCCAGAGAGCACCCCTGCAGTACCAGGCCACAACTCTTACCACACTTTTCGGCCACAAAACCAAGACCGAAACACTAAAGGTGGAGGAGTGTCCATATTCACCAAGGATATTCACACCTCCAGGCTAGTTGCCCAACACAATGCTCTGAAATTCTCCAGGTGCAACTAACACTAGGTAAGAATGCAATCCAAATTGTAGTTTGCTACAGATCCCCCACCATGCCCCAAGAGTCTCACTACACCTTTCTAAACATACTGGAAAATATTAAGATACAACCACATACCCTAATACTGGGTGATTTCAACTACCCTGCCACTAACTGGGAAAACTACTCGGGTACCACCTCCTTTTCCCAACGGTTCTTGGAATTCATAAATTCCAATGCCCTGGATCAACTAATCCATTGTCCCACCAGGGCTCCAATATCCTAGACCTGGTCATTACCAACATGGGAGATAGATGCTCTATGCCAGTGGTCACCCCCTCATTGGTCAGGTCTGACCATAAGCAAATAACCCTTGACATCCACATCCCACCCCCACACCCCAGTAAGGAAACCTCTGTAAAAAATTTCTCCAAAGTCAACTTCATGCTACTGAATTCAGAAGTGACAAACTTCACGACACCCATGCAGGTGGGATCTTAAAGCTCGACTGCAGAATCCTACACTAAGAAACTGTATGAGCACATCCACTCGTGCATGAATCGTGCCATCCCAAATAGAACCAAGATGTTCTTCTCTAAAAAAGGAAGCCAATCTGGTGGTCCCCTGCTATAAACAGATTATACAACAGAAGGAAGAAACTGTTGCAGAAAAGAGGAAAATCCCAGGATGCAAAAAACTCCCTTACCAGCCTAAGTAAAAAGCTGAGATCCCACAAAAAATCCTCAAAAGCTAGTTACAAAAATAAAATTGACAAACATTCCAAAGACAACCACAAGGCATTCTATAGTTATGTCAAGAATCTAAATGGCAATGCTCAGACCTACTCTGAGCTACAACAGAATGACATTAAATATACTGATCCCAAGGATATTGCCAATATTCTGGCAGATCGATTTAGTACCAACTCCACCCCCCTCTCACCCCCTAAAGGGCCCATCTCAATACCAAAAGATTGCCACACAGGTAGAAACTGCACTCTCCAAAGCTAGAATACAGCATCCATGGGATCAGATGACATCCCAGGCTGTGTACTACATGAACTTCAAAATGAAATGGCACCTCACCTGTGTCATGTTTAATCATAGCCTCACCTCAGGCTTTGTTTGCACTGAGTGGTGCACAGCTACAGTTATCCCACTCCACAAGGGGGGATCCGCCTTGGATCCTGGGAACTACCGTCCCATCAGTCTGACAAGCCTGATCTGCAGGGGCATGGAACGCATTATCATGGAACTTATAAACAAAGACATTGGCAACCTTCAAACACTAGGCCCACCCAGTTTGGGTTTGTGAAGGGCTGATCTTGTCTCCTGAATCTGATTGACTTCTTCAAATCTATCTCCAGAGCTGTGGACTAGGGTAAGACAGTCCACACAGCCTATCTGGACCTCGCCAAGGCATTCGACACCATCCCCCACTCTGGAATCATAGATAAACTTACTAAGCTGGGCATAAATTCCTACGTCACTCGATGGGTTGCCAACTGGCTTACTGACAGAATGCAGACTGTAAAAGTAGCCGACTCCAAATCCAGCTCCAGACAAGTGACAAGTGGAGTACCTCAGGGTTCAGTCCTGGGACCACTCATGTTTGGCATCTACTTCTCTGAAGTACAGACCAACACTAAGGGACTTTGGCTAACAAAGTTCGCAGGTGACTGCAAACTGGGAGCCATTATTGAATTCCCCAAATGATGTGGATATTCTACAAAAGGACCTTACAGAAACAGATACCTGGTGCCAGAGCCATGGGCTCAAGCTTAATGCCAAGAAATGTATAGTTATTCCCTTTGAAAAAAAAAAAAACATATACCCATTAATTACCACATAGGTGGCAGGATAATAAACATAGAAAGTGTGATGAGAGACTTAGGGACACAGGTGGACAGTGGTCTCACTTTCGATAACCACATCGCCACAACAGTCAGGATATCCTTCTATGTGGCACACCTCATCACTAAGGGCTTTTCATCCAGAAAAAAGGAGGTCATTGTCCCACTGTACTCATCCCTCATTAGACCCATTATAGAGTATAATGCCCCATTTGGTATGTACCTCACAAGACATCTGCAACAGCTGGAAAGGCCACAGAAATACCTCACTAAAAGAATCACAGGCCTAAAGCAGATGCCATATGCTGACCATCTAAAAAAACTCTGTGGCACATTGTCTACTCTGAGGCGATCTCTGCTTAACATACAAGGCCATGTCAAACCCTGAGCTGCTGGACATGCTCCACTTAAAGATATCCCAATCCCTCAAAGCCACATGCTCCAGGGATCTAAACCTTGTCATCACAATGAACAAAACATGCTAGAGGGATAGGTTCCTGACCCAGAGATTCCCCATACTCTGGAATAGACTGCCCATACATGTAAAGCAGAGTGCATCATTGGCCCTCTTCAAAACAAACCTTGATGATTGGATGGGAGATAGGAAATTCACCCCGAGGATCATGTCAGTTGCCCTGCTAGAAAGGGGTCCAGAAAAGTAAATATTGTGGGAAGAAATATCCAGGGAATTGTTATGGCTAGGCTTGCATAGGCCCTAGGGCTGATAGTCTAGTACCAACCTATGAACCTATGAACCTGTGAACGTATATCCAAAAAGTATAAAAAAAATCACCAGAAACCTGGCATGGTTTATAAATAAAAAAAAATCCTAACCAATGATTCTAGACTCTCTTTTGCTAATGCTTATTTACTTCCCATTCTACTCCTACTCTGTGCCTCTCCCATTCTAACCAGCATACAATCCACCCTAAAAACAAATTGTAACCCTGCTATAATAAAATTGCCATATTTGCTGCTAACCAGCCATACAACTCACCCCTCTGTCTATCTCTAAAACCCTTCCATTGTCTTGAACTACCTCACCATCTCCTGCAGTCTCAACTAGTCCTAACTCATTTCATACTAAATAAACCTACTTCCTGCACATCAGTCTTATCCATCATCACTTTTTATATCCCCAACCACTCTCTCTAGAACTCTAACCAACTCCTCTTGGATATCTATAAACCTAAAACATCCATAGGCCATAGCTTATACAGCTACTCAGTGGCCCTAGCCTGGAAAAAATTCCCTTAGTCATCAGATCCATACAAAACAGTCACAGTTCTAAAACAAATTACTAAGAGAAAGACTCCTTAACACTTGGTTGTGTTTCTGCCTTAACCACCTCTAGCCACACCCTACTTATTTACTACCCCTACTCATATTTCCCCACTTCCACTGTCTATACTGTCATGCTGGCTTTTTATTTTTTACTCTTTTACTTTCTACTTAAGTTTACACCCCTCACTACTACTACCATTCATATACTCTTCATCTTCATCTCTGTATACTTATCTCACTACCACCCTACACTTACTATCTCCAGTTCACTTTTTTCTTAATTATTATACCCAATTTAATCTGCCTCATCTGTACCACTCTTTTCATCTAATTATCTGTGGCTAGAAGCAAATTTATGTAAGTAAACATGTCTGTCCTCAATGTCAATTGTTATTTTGAACTCTTCTTCTTTTCTTCTTTTTTACCTAGCTAGCTATCTGATAATAAAATTTAATTGTGTTGCAAACTTCTGTTTTTGTGTACTTCATACTATTTTTTTTACATTCTGAGCTTTTCTCCCCAGGTCTCCGCTGAAAAAGGGCCTGTCCAGTCAGATTTTTCCTGGTTAACAAATGTCAAATGAATAAATAAATAAATAAATAAACTCTGTGCTTCTTTCTGGTACAACTTCTGAAGTTGTCCTTAAAATACTTAGTTACTGAGTTCACCATGTAGATATGTTTTTCAGGCACACAAATGCCAAGAATGATAAAACTATTACACTTTTCAGAGAAGCTAAAGGTATAGCAACAGAGTCTATGCTATAATGGTTATAAATGTGGCCCTAGTATATTCTATGAGGACCACTGCACATATCAAATTTTGAGCTGTAGAAGAGCCAGTGAACTTAGTGACCAAGGTGAGTACATTTAGTGGCCTCACCAACATTCTGCTTAGCTTGTGGAGACAGGTGGTCTTAGTACCCTTTAGACAAAACTTTTCCCAATGTGGGGCAAAGACTGCTTCACATCTGACAAATTTAGATTGATACTTTTGCCATAAGGGAATATCTTGGCGGGTATGTTGTGGAACAAGTATTTCTTGCCTTATATTATGTTCCTGTTGAGCTAGATACATTGTCTGCATCCATTGTGGATGGAATATCTCTTTTTCTGGGCTTTGGAGGATACCATTGCAATCTAGTATACAGCTCTAAGAGGTTATATATTTATTTATTAGGTAGGCTTATCCAGAGAAAGTTTTCAGCCATGACCTATGCACACAGGCAAAAATTGCAGAGTTAAATAGAAACAAGCACAAGTACAACAAGCAACATTATAAGGATATTCCTAAAAATGCAGGTTAATTAAAATAAATTACTAAATATGAACAGAAAATGGAGAAGTTTGATAAACAGATGAGATTTGTTTTTATACAATATATGGAACATGTATATGATAATCAAAACAATAGTTAGTATGCAATAATGAGTGATTTTGTAATTATGGATTTTTTATACATACGATTTGCAAACATGTAAGACTGATATTTAAACACGAGTGGTAGTATATGCAAAACCTCATTTTCACTTATTCAGTCTCTCTCTTTCAAGATTCATTCTTGTGAATATCAGAGTTTAAAAATATTGTCCTCACACCCATTATTCAAAAAATAGCCAGCAATGGCACCTGAATAGTAATCCAAGTGCATATCTATATATATATATCTATATATATATATATATATATATATATATATATATATATATATATATATATATATATATATATGCATACATACAGATATAGATATATATTTATTAAGCCACCACTGAGTATATGTGCATTATTTGACATTCACACTCATTAACAATTCATTTTTTGAAAAAAAAAGAAAGAAAAGAAAAAAGGTAAGACCAGTACTGGAGTATACAGTCATTAATACAATGTGAACATGTGTGAGTGAACAGTACAGCATTTACAATGTTGTATCAAACATAGATTTAAAATGTACACACCAGTAGGCAGTAAGTGTATATAGTACATGACATGACATGAGATTATTCATCATGCATCTACTGGCACTGAGCACTTATATGGTGAAAAACTCCACATATTCCTTTCTTAAATGAGCATATGGCTAGCATCAAACATACACTATTCTTAAAGAAGCCATCAGCTATGAAGTCATATGCTGTATTAAGTACACATTCATAAAGTATGTGTCAGCACAGATGTGGTGTTGAAGGGCTTATACTAATTCATAAAACACACTATGTAAAGCATCAGACATGCTGCCATTCACAAAGCCTCTACAGCAGTGAACATTTTTATAGCAGCAATTATGTATGTATGTATATATGTATTTATTTATTTAACTTTTGTTGACCGGGTTAGTCCCACAAGACTACTGCCTCTTTTCAGGGGAGATCTGAGATAATATTTACACTACTAGGAAACATTTGCCCAGGCCATTGGGGAACTTCCCCTACTCTTGGTAGTCAGGGGAAGGATGTGTGTGTTACACATCCAGACTTCCTGTTTCCTGTCCAGGAACAGAGGCAGCTAGGAGGAACAGGGAGAAAATGTGGCTGATTCAGCTTTGGCTGAAGATGAAGTAAAGGTTGATGAAAATCTAGTTGAAATGGTAGAATCACTACCAGAGGTTTTTTTTTTTTTTGATGCTGTGGGTGCAGAAAAAAACAGTGATATTGGAAGAAGAGGAGATCGTAGCTGTAACAGAGATGGATTCAGAGGAAAACTTGCAGAGGAGATTGAAGGAGATACAGTTACCTCTGAGAAATGCATAATTACAACCCTCCAATCGAGAGGGTTGTGGGATGGTTATTTGGACGAAATGGTAAACCAAAGTGAACCAAAAAGGGGAGCAGCAATTTCATAGAGTGACATTATGGAGAAAATAGAAGAAGAAAAAGGTGAAGAAGGGACTGTGCCAGAAAAAGTTCAAGAGACAAAAACTTTTGCACAAATGGTGGGAGAAGGAGCAAAGAAGAAAGAAGAAATAAAAGAAACAAAAAGAAGTATACATTATGCGTGAGCTGTAAAAAAGAAGAAAGTTTGGACAGGTATAAGGTTTGGCACTCTGTCATAGCACCTCTGGGTGTCAGAGCATTCATTTTAATTAATAAAGAGACTTTTTGTGACTTGATATTTGAGACTGGGCAGGCCATGGAAATTTTTTGGGTGCATGTGAACAAAGAAAAATATTTATCCAGTGTCAGAATATGTCATGCAAGCTTTTTACAGACAAAAAAAAAAAAAAAGAATAATGATCCAGTTTAGAACTGAAGTTGAAGCAAAAGAACTGAAAGAACATTTGTTAACTATATGTAAAGATGTAAAGAAGTAATGGACACTACAAAAATATATGATGAAAGAGGACTATGGACTAGAGCATGGGAATGTGGAGTAATACTGATAATGGTAAATGATAATGTTGTGCATGTACCTAGTATTATTGATGGTTTTGGTAATAGGGGTTTTGTGAAATACAGGAGTCAACCAAAAACTTATTTTTGTGTAAAAAATTATAACTTCATTAATGAATGTGATAAAAAAAGATGTTATTTATGTGGTAAAACGGCGTAATGCAAAAAACCTGTAATTTAAAGTGCAAAAAATGTGGCAATACTGGTCATTAATGGCTAGAATGTGAAATGAATGTGCAAGAAATTGAAAATTAAGTTATACAGGATAAAGAGATAATAGACTATGTTATACAGGAAAATGTACAAAAAGATGTAACTGATAAAGAGGTTAAACATGAAGTTAAAGAAAGTAATAAGGAAAAAACAGAGGAGACAAGTAAGGAAGAAGCTGACTGGTGCACAATAAGAAATAAAAAGAATTTGATAGGGAAAAAAAGTTAAAGAAAGGAAAAGAAAATTCAAAAACATAATGCTTAGAGAAAATACGAAAGGAAAGCGATAAACATTTTATTATATTGACTGCTCTTAAAAGCTGAAAATAGCTTTAAATGTGAACAGTAAGAAAAATCTTAAAAGGAGAATAGGTATATTGCAATGGTGTGCTGCAGTAGATGCACATATTAGATTTAGAAGATAGATTATTAACAGAGGAAGAAAGAGCACAAATTGAAAAACTTTGCAGTGGTATGATAGTTTGGAACATGGGAAAAGAAACATGCTTGGACATATGTATATTATGTCAAGAAAACATTAAAATATTAGATGTAACCATAATGTCGCTAGGACAAACTACAGAAATAGACGTAAGGTGGGAAAAAATATGTGTATATAATTATAGCTTTATATGCATCTGTAACAAAAAAGAAAGAGAAAAATGGTGTTTAAAAATATTCTTGAATATGTTTGCCTTTCTCCCTGGGCCTCTGCTGAAAATTGGCTTTGTTCCAAGTCGGACTTTCCCGGTTAACAAATGTTAAATAAATAAATAAATAAAAATATGGACATTATAGTGGTGTGATTTTAATTGTAATTTAAGGAAAAATAAGAGCAATTGTGATGTTAAAATGGCTAAAGAAATTATGAGAAGTGGAAGGGGTATGGGAAAAGAACCACTGGACCTATAAAAAGAATGAAATTAGGACACAGATTGATTATTTTTTTAATATCTGATAGTTTAAAAGTTATAAAAAAGGAATTAAGTCTGCTTGATTTTCAGATCATTTGGCAATATGTGTTAAAGTACAGGAAAATGAAGAATATATAAGAATAGGAGAAGGAATAAAGAGAATTAATGAAATTGAATTAGATTTAGAAGAGAAAAAAAGAACTTGTGGAATTAAGTAAAAATCATACAACTATGAGGGAGTTTTATGAGAATTGGACTGTTTGGTGGCTTAATTTTAAAGAGAAATATAAAAAAGTATTTTTTAGAATGTATAAGGAAGAAAAGAAGAAAAGAAAATGAGAGAGATAAGATATTAAGTCAAGAAACATTTAGAGACTTATTAGATACAAATTTTTTTTATGAAAAAGAAAGAGAAATATATAAAATGAATCAAATTAAAATTAAGAACGTGTTATATAAGCAAAAATATTGTTTACAAGGAAAGAAAGAAGAGGCAGCACCATATCTGAGTAAAATAATAAAAGAAGGAAAAATAATAAGATAATTAAAAAATAAAGAAGGTAAGCAAACAGGATAGCACGAAGGCATATTTAAAATAATTAAAGAATATGTATTGGAATTATTTAAGAGAGAAGAAAACATAGAACAAATTTATAAAGTTGAAAAATTAAATAAGGATGATAATGTGTATTTAGAACAAAAAAAAAGCCATGAAAGAATTGAATGAAATTCTGAAAGATGTTAACATGAATTCTGCAACAGGATTGGATGGAATTGAATATGGTATGCATAAAGAAATGAAAGAGTGGAAAATAATTTTTAGAGAAGTTATGAATGAATGGTTAGAAACTGGAACGAAAGAGAAAGAGATATGTACAGGAGTTATACAATTTATATTTAAAAAAGGAAATAAAGAGGAGATACAATTTTTTGAGACCTATAACATCGAATAATGCAGACTATAAATATTTTATGAGAATACTAAAAAAAATACAGAAAAATGCATGGAATATATGACCAAAATGTATTTGGAAGGAAAGGAAAAGGAAGTCAAGAGTTATTATGGATAATAAGAGAAATAATTGATGATATCATATATAAAAATGTAGAAGTGAAGGTTATGATAGGGGATATACATTATGATAATATTCAATATAAATCATTATGGGGAATGTAATGTAAGCAAAAATATCACAAGTAATACCATCTGTTTATGAAAGGAACTATGTGGAACTAAATGTAAATGGCTAGATTTGGGAAGAAATAAAAATAGAATGTGGAATAAAGCAGGGCTCCCACCTAGTATCTCATTAGTTATGAATGTAATAGTGAAGAAAATTAATAAATTGCCAAGTAGAAGGAAAAATAATATAATGATAAAAAATTTTATCTCCTCTTTATTTCCTTTTTTAAATATAAAATGGTTTAAGTATAAAAAAGGAGAAAAGTAAAGGATTAGGTTTTGAAGGTATGATAGGAAGTGTTGAGTTCAATGAAAAATATATAGATATTTTAGGAATAACATTTGAAGGAATGACTACAGACAGCAACAATGGGATAATGTACTCAAAGAAGTAAAGGATATGACCAATTTTTGGAAATCATATAGATTTTCATATAGAAAAAGCACACTTGTTGAACACCTTGATAATTGGAAAAATTGCTTATGTTGCTAACATTTATATGATTCCTATTAAATATGAAAAGGAATTAACAATGATTATATTCTCTTTATAAGGGGCACTAGACTGAATCCAGTCAAAAGAGGTATTCTGTATATGAAAGAAGAGCAAGGAGGTTTGGGTTTAATAAGCCCAGTATTACATGCAGCATGTTTAATTTTATGTAAGGTATTGAAAGGAATTATGGAGGAAAATAAAAACTTGATAGCAATGATACTATATTATAAATACAAATAATTGTGGGAAGGAATGGAAGTTAAAAAATAAAGTAAACGCATTGTGAAGGAAGAAATGAAAGAGTACCAAAACAAAATTGTGTTATGGAAAATAAAAAAAGAATATATGTGAGAAAAATATAAAGGAATGGTACTTTGTGAAAAAAAATATAAAGGAATGGTACTTAAGTATTATGAAAACATTTTATTGTATTGATCCATGGAAATATTCAGAAACAGAAAAGAAAAAAGCCATAATGATGAGATAGAAAAAATATAAAAAGATTAAAGAATGTGATGACTTTTATGGAGATTGTTTATTAGAAAATTGGTGGTTAAGGCAAATATGCAAAATAAAAAAAAGCAAGACAGAATATGTAATAAATGTGGAGAGTTGGAGAGTACTGAGCATATGTTTTTGAAATGTGAGAGAGTTAATAATTTGTGGAAAGAAATATGTAAAAAATAATAGGGTGAAAAGTTTGTTAAAATGTGAACAGATAAATATGGACAAAATAGAATTTGGTTATTATGGTGCATGTAAACAGGAATAAGTTAAGATAATGGACAGAGTAATATTTTATGCTTCATGGACTATATGGAAAGAGAGACTAAATGAAATTAAATACAATGGAAAATGGACTTTGACAAAGATTTTGGAAAAATAATATTTTGGTTGTGGATAAAAGAGTTTGGGGAAATGTTTAAATTGAAGTTTATAATGTGTGGAGATTTATAAATAGATGTAAATAATGTAAATATGTAAATAATATGTAATGTATAGGGGTCTATATTAGATCAGCGAATGCTTAAAAAGCAAATGCTGATTGATTGACCTTATGTAAGAGAAAGCTTACAATCTCAAACTGTCAGATCAGCGATTTTTTTTCCTAGGGAAAAAAATCACTGATCCAAAACACATACACACAACACAAGCACACCAAACAAACAGAAATCCACACACATACACCTAAAATCTGACACGTAACCCTACACTAAACTATGCACACACCACTAACTATCCACTTACCTTAACCCAAACCCTAACCCAAAGGTCCGTCACTATCGCACACTCACTTCACCCACTCCCTAACCCTAACTCACCTAAATCCACCCTAACCCTCATGTCCACACAATCGCACACATACCTAACCCGAGCCCTAACCCTAACTCACATAAACCACCCTAACACTCACATCCACACAATCACACACTTACCTGAATGCGACCCATAACTTTCCACCACAGCACTGAAAATGCCGAAGCAACAGAAATGGACAACCAAATTCTTTCCCCGGGAAAAAAAATTGAGTTTCTGTTGCTTCGATATGTTTAACTTTCGCTAAAATAAGGTCAATCAATCAGTGTTCGCTTGTTTAAGCATTTGCTGATCTAATATAGACCCTGTATATATCAATAAACCCCCCTACTTACCATTGTTGTGAATGCTACCCATTTCAGAGGAAAACTTCCATTTGCCATTCCAGGTGCACAGCGAACCACTGAGGCAGATGGAGAGAGAAGGAGATAATGGAGTTGTGATAGAAATGGAAAAAAGCAAATAGCAAGACTGGAGATTGTGTGTAGGATGCTGAGGAGATGTGTCAGAGAAGTCTGATGGAGATGGGTCAGCAAATGATAAATATATAATACAACCCTCCAGTTGGGAGGGCTGTGGGATGATTTACCTAAAGAAATGGTGATGCAGAGTGAGCCAGAAAATGAAGGAGATGTTTCCTGGAGGGATAATAAGGAAAAAATACAAAAGAATGATGGAGAGACAATCCTAAAGAATAGTGGTGAGATGGAAAAGAAAACATATGCAGAGAAAGTAAAAGAAATCAAAAGGGGAGTAGCAATAAGGAAGCCAGAAGAAAATGAAAAATGGAAGCATGTGGTAAGGATTCAAAGTAAAGAAGACAAAGAATGGACAGATATGAAGTATGGGGCAATTTAATAACTCCTTTGGGTGTAAAAGCACATAAGGTAAGAGCATATATTCTTATTAACAAATAAACATTTTTTGACATTATATTTGGCACTGGCTTTTCAATGGAAAGTTTTCTTAAAGGATATGAAAAAAGAAAGGCTGTAACCCATGGAATCTTTATGTGATTAAATAATTTAACAGGGAAGCAAAAAAGAAAATTGATGTACAATTCCAAACATAGGTGGAAAGACAGACTTTGAAAGGACATTTGAAAACTTGCATAGAAATACTGGACATTGCTAAAGTTTGTGGCAAAAGTTGTTTATGGACTGTTGGATGGGATTGTAATATTTTGTTAAAAATAAAAGAGATAAAACTATACGTATACCAAGCATGATAAACGTGAAGAGGAATAAGCGTGTTGTAAAACACTGGAGATTCAAAACATTTTTTTAGAAAAGAAGGACATTTGCTAAGTAACTGTGATAAAAAAAATTACATTTATGGAGAAGTGGGACATGATACAAAAATGTGGACTGAAATATTATAAATGTAACACAAATGGACATTTATTGATGGATTGCAAAATGAAAATAAGAGTAAGGAAAAGGAAAAAAGAAAAGAAAATGAACAAAGATGAAAGTTTAGAAGCAATAGAAATAGAAGAAAAATCAGATGAAGAAAAAAGTAATAATAAAGAGGACATAGAAGAATGCGCTGAAATAATGGATGAAGAAGACATAAATTGGGAGGTAGTAAAATAAAAAAGAATTCCTGGTTAAAAGGTAAATGACAGGAAAAGACAATGTAAAGGGATAAGTACAAAAAAAAGAAAGGAAATGGATGAAGAATAATGTATACATCTAATGATTGGGGTTTGGTAAAATGGTTAAGGTCTTTCACTTACAGACACAAAGTGCAGTGTTTGAGTCTCTGCTCTGGGAGGGAAATTGGCTAGGCTCAAAATGACTTATTATGAAAGCTAGTCTAGTAATTAGCTATGACCTTAAGAACCCATAAATCTAAGGAAAAATGAAAATTTTAGAGTACTTTCTGTAAGTGTGAATAGCATTTACAATATTATAAGACTAGGGATTTTGGAGTGGTGTAATACATGTGACGTAGATGTAATTATATTAGAAGAAATAAGCTTTTTAACAAATGAAGAAAGATTATAAGCAAACTATGGAAAGGAAAGATAATCTGGAATGTTAAAAAAGAGAGATGCTCTGAAATAGCAATATTCTAGAAATCCAGTAAATATATTAGAGGTAACTTTAGCAAAAATTGAAATATTAAACATTGTAGATTTAAAATGGAAAGAAGAAGCATATACAATTATAACATTATATGCTTTTACTAATTGTAAAGAAAGGGAAAGCTAATTTAATTAGATTTTAGAGCATGCGGTGCTAAATATGAATATTATAACAGCAGGAGACTTTAATTGTGATTTAAGAGGCAAGTGTAAAAAGAAAGGAAATGATATAAGAAAATGTTAGATGCTAAAAGATGTGGTAAGTTCAAACTTTAGGACAAAAATTCATGGACTTACAAAAGGGGTACATATTGAACTTAGATTATTTTATAGTATCAGAAGGTTTAGTTATAGGAGAAAGGGAGGTAGTTGAAACACAGTTTTCTGATCATCTTGCAATATGGCTAGAGATAAAGGAAAACAAGGAATATATAAAATAGGCAAAGAACTAAAAAGGATAAATGAAAAAGTATGGAATGGAGAAGTAAATAGATTAGCAATACAGTTATGGAAAGATCAATTACTATGAGAACATTTTATAAAAAATTGGTCTGAATGGTGGATGATATTTAAGGAAAAAATTAAAAAAATGTTTTTGCAAAGGCAATATGATGTGAGAAAAGTAGAGAAATAAAAAATATAAAAGAACATGTAATGACACATTGGAAGATTTAGAACATAATGCTAGAAAGTACTTTGCCAAACAAAAAGAATTAAAAGAAAGAAATAAAAAATAAATACTTGTTATATAAGCAAAGCTATTTTACAAGGAACAAGAGAAGACGTATCGAGATTGTAAAAGAAGATGGCAATGTAATGAGATAAATTAAAAACTGTAAAATGAGAAATATAAAGAAACCAGGAAAAGATTATGAATAGTGTAGTGCCATATGTGCAAAATATGTTTAAAAAAGAAGGTAGTCAAAAAACATGGAGAGTAGAAAAGTTAACACAAAAAGAAAATAAGAAATTGGAAAAGGAGATGTCTGTAAATGAGCTAAATAAAGTACTAAGACAAGTAAATATAGATTTGGCTGCAGGACCAGATGGAATACAATATGGAATGTATAAAAAATTAAGGAGTTGGCAAATAAAACATTTTTAAAGGTTTAGAATGAATGGTTAAATGAAGGTTTTATGTATAAAGAGTTATGCAATGAGATACTTAAGATCATATGGAAGAAGGGAGATAAAATGCATTTAAGAAACTGGAGACTGATAGCATTTAATAATAATGACTATAAGATCTTTATGAAAATAATACAAAATAGATTTGAAACTAAAGTGGAATATATTATGGAACAAAGTATAAATATTGAAAAGGGGAAGGGTTGTCAAGAATTATTAATGATATTGAAATTATGGATGATATTATGAATGGAAAATCATGATAGCAGACCTTAATAAGGCATTTGATACAGTTGGACATGAAATATTATATGTAATAATAAAAGAATATAAGTGAGAAAGGTAATAAATTATGCATGTCAACTTATTGTAATAATAATAAAGTAAAAATACTTGTAAATTGCTGGTTACACCAGTAGGTACATAGAGAGAGTAATGTATGACAGGGACAGCCAATAAGTTGTATACTCTTTGCATTAGTTTTGTATGTGAAGTAAATTATAAAATTAAGGAGGCAGGGTATATAATGCCTGAAAGGTTAAGAATTCCAGTTCTGTTCACATATGCAGATAACATTATTATAATTGCAAAAAAACAATATTTGGATAAATTAAGTCATAATTTGTACAAATAAGTGTCTAAAGGTGATAAGGATGGCTTTAAATAAAGAGAAAAGAAAAGTATTAGGTAATGTATTAAAGATAGGGGCATGTATTTTACAATGAATGAGCTTTCTGTGTTAGATATAATATTTGTGAATAAAGATGTAAATAGAATTCAGTGTGGAGAAACAGTAAAAGAAGTAAAACAAACGTCTTTTCTGGAGAACAAATACATTTTTATTCAGAAAAAAAGGCTTATTTAATAAATTCAGCACTGATGGGAAAACAGCACTCAAAATGTGAGGTTAAAATAATTCAAAATTATTTATTGAGCAGTCAAAGGAGTCAAAACAATGCAGGCCAGTTTCAGCATAATAGCCTTCATCAGTGTATAGAAACTAAAGACAAACAGCTCAATAAATACTCACACATAACCTTCTAAACTTGCTGCCATTGGACATTTATGAATGCTCATTAAAACAAGTGGGAATAACCACCCCAAGTCTAATTATCTAACTTTTTTCTTTTTTATTCAAAATGTTCATAGGTTCATAGGTGTGTACTGGGTTAATGGCCTTGGAGCCTTTACAAGCCTAGCCCATAGGATTACCCTGGCATCGTGCCACCTGACCTTAGTTCCCAGTGCCTCTGTCAAGTAAAGCCACTAGAGTGATCCCCAGGGTGAATTTTCTATTTCCCATCCACTAATCAAGATTTTTCTTGAAAAGGGCCAGTGAGGTGCTCTGTTTGACATGCATGGGAAGTCTATTACATAGCATGGGCAGTCTCTGAGTTATGAACCTGTCCCTCCAGCATGTTCTGTTGATTGTGGTAATGATGTTGAGGTCTCTGGAGCGTATGGTGTGGAGGGATTGGGATTTCTTTAGATGAAGCATTTCTAACAGAGCTGGGTCAAACATGCCTTTTTAAGTCAAGCAGAGATCATCTCTAAGTAGGCAATATGAGACAGAGAATAGTTGGAGTTTTTTGAGTCTGTCCATATAGGACAAATGTTTAAGGTCTAGAATCCTCTTTGTGAGGTACTTTTGTGGCCTCTCCAGTTATTGCAGGTGTCTATTGAGGTACATGTCAAATGGGGCATTGTACTCAATGATTGGCCTAACAAGGGAAGAGTAGAGGGAGACAATGACCTCTTTCTTCCTGGATGTAAAACCCTTAGTAATGAGATATGCCACATAGAAGGACTTTCTAACCACAGTGGCAATGTGGTGGTCAAAAGAGAGGTTCCTGTCAACCTGTGTTATCAGATCTCTTAAAATGCCTTCTGTGTTCAGTGGATTACCATCGATGTGGTAATTCATGGGAACCGGGTTTTTCCCAAAGGGGATGAAGACACATTTTTTGGCATTGAGCTTAAAGCCATGGTTCTGACACCAGCTGTTGGTCTCAGTGAGGCCTTTCTGTAGGATGTCAACATAACTTGGGGAGTTAATAACAGCTCCCAACTTGCAATTGTCTGCCAGCTTTGTCAGCCAGAGTCCTTTTGTGTTGGCCTGGACTTCAGAGAAGTATATACCAAACAGGAGAGGACCTAGGACTGAAGCCTGTGGGACCCCACTCATGACTGGTTGGCAGTCTGACATGGAGTCAGCTACTTTCACACTGGGCTTCTGTCTGTGAGCCAGTTTGCCACCCACCTAGTGATATATGGGTTGATGCCTAGCTTACTAAGTTTTTCTATGATTCCTGAGTGGGGAATGGTATCAAAGGCTTTGGCCAGATTAAGGTAGGTTGTGTGAACCAACTTGCCTTCCTCCACAGCTCTGGTGACTGACTCAAAAAGTCAACCAAGTTGAGCAGGCATGATCTACCCTTCAAAAAAAAAAAAAAAAGCAAACTGTGTGGGATCCAGAGTTTGGAGATTCCATATATCCTTGTTTCTTAGGTCCATGATGATGCATTCCATAGCTTTGCATATCAGACTCATTAGGCTAATCCAGCGATAGTTCCCAGGGTCTGTAGTTGCTCCTCCTTTGTGGAGAGGGATAACTGTAGCAGTGCACCATTCAGTACGGACAAAGCCTGGGGTGAGGCTGTGATTGAACCGGGCACATAGGTGAGGTGCCAGTTCACTCTGTAGTTCATGTAGAACACAGCCAGGGATATTGTCAGGTCCCATAGAAGCAGTATGCTTGGCTTTGGACAGTTCTGTTTTAACCTGTGCAGCAGTAATGCTGGATGTTTGGCAATCTACTGTTAATGTGATAGGTCCTTTGGGAGGGGGAGAGGGGTAAAGTTGGCACTGAATCTGTCACCCAGTATATTGGCAATATCTTTTAGCTCAGTATAGGAGGTACCATTGTGCTGTAGCTCAGAGCAAATCTGGGTATTGCCATGGAGATTCTTTACATAATAGAAGGGCTTGTGGTTGTCTATACTATATGCTGCAATTCTGTTTTCATAGCTAGCTGTAGAGGATTTGATGAGGGATCTCAACTTTTTGTTGAGGCTGATAAGGGAGCTTTTCCAGTCTTGGGACTTCACTTTATCCTGCATCAATTTCCTCCTTCTGTTGTAGAGTTTGTTTATGGCAGGGGACCATCAGATTGGCTTTCTATTTTTGGAGGAGAGTGTCTTGGTTCTATTGGGTATGGTGAGATCCATGCATTTGTGTACATGTTCATACAGTTCATTGGTGTATGACTCAGTGATCATGCAACTATTCTTCATTTGCATGGGTGCTGTGAAGTTAGCCACCTCTGTTTTAGGAGCCCAAAGTTAGCTTTGGAGAAGTTTTTCATGATGGCTACCTTTGCTGGGGGTGGGGTGGGGGTGGGGGTGGGAGGAATGTGGATTTCCAAGGTGATTAGTTTGTGGTCAGATCTAACCAGGGAGGAGTTGACTATTGGTGTAGAGCAACAGTTGCCCATGTTAGTAATGACCAGTTCAAGGATGTTGCTATCTCTAGTGGGAGTAAGACCGATCTGGCCCATGGCATTGGAATTAATGAATTCCAGGAAACGTTGGGCAAGTGTATTGGTACATGGGTAGTTTTCTCAGTTAATGGAGGGGTAGTTGAAGTTACCCAGTATAAGAGTGTTAGGTTGGACCCTAATATTCTCCAGGGTGCTTAGGAACATGGACTGTGAGTCTTGGGACATGGTTGGGGACCTACAGCAGTCTACAACCTGAATTGCTGCCTTACCCAATGTTAGCTGCACATGAAGTATCTCTGATGCGTTATGTTGGGCTAACAGTCTGGATGTGTGTGCATCCTTTATGAATATGGAAACACCACCAGCTTTGGAGCTTCAGTCCAAGTTCTGGGGCCAAAATGTGTGGAACGAGCTATAGCCTGGTAGTGCAGGGGTGCTTTCTGCTGCCTTGAACCAGGTCTCTGTTACAGCACAAATGTCGATGTTCTCCATTTTAAGGAGTGCTTTGAGTGAGTGCATTTTGAAATTTAGACTTCTAGCATTGAGCAGCATGACCCTCAGATTGCATTTATTTGTAGCTGTTATGGTGGTAATTTGGTCTTTTGAACACCACCTAAAAAAGGCACTATAGGGGTGGCAAGAGCCTTTGTCAGGATCCGGAAGCCCAGGAAAGACAGATGCAGGCCATTTCTGACAAAGCATCTAGGTCTGTCAATCATGTCATCCCAGGCAGACAGATAATGGATCCCCTTAGAATGACACCAGAAACGTAACCAGTTGTTGAAATCAATCATTTTCTGCTTGCACTGTGGTATTATTCTGGGTGATGGTAGCATGCTGCTCAGGGCTAGGGTCATACCTGCCTGGGCTACATAATCCAAGAGCTCTTCCATGTCTCTTTTCATGTTGTCCAGGGAGGTACGTCTCCATTCACACCCACATGTACAATGACAGAGTCATATTTGTACCTGTTGTTGAGGGACCTGAGTGCATGCGTTATGTGGCAGATCCTGGCACCTGACAAGCAGCTGACTGTTACTTTCTTCTTATTCAACCTAGTGAGTTGGACATCAGTGTGCCTCACTAGAGTTCATAAATTCAAATGCCATGGAACAGCTAGTCACTGTTCCCACGAGAGGAGAAAATATACTAGATCTCATTATCACAAACATGGGGACAAAATGCTCCACACCGGAAGTATATCCCTCATTGGTGAGATCTGATCATAAACTAATCTCACTGGAAATCCACATCCCGCCCCCACCCCAAACAAAAAAGACCACAGTGAAGAACTTCTCTAAAGCAAACTTCACACTACTCAAGACTGGTGTGGTATCCTTCAAGGCCCCTGAGTCAGTGGAAACCACAACCCAAGCTGCGGAAGCCCTTACAAATGCCTTCTATGAACACCTCCAGGACTGCATGGATCAGGCAATCCCAAATAAAATCAAGACTCTTTCCACAAAGGGCAAACATCAAGTCTGGTGGACCCCAGCCATTAACAAACTTTACAATAAGAGGAGAAAGCTATTACATGATAGAACAAAATCTATAAAAGGGAAGTCACCCCTGATCATTATTAGTAAAAAAATACGAGCACTCATAAAATCAACTGAGGCCAATTTTGAGAGAAAAATTGCCATGGATTCAAAGGAGAATCATAAGGCCTCTTTCAGCTATGTTAGGAACCTGGGTGGAAACTCCCAGATATGCTCAGAATTAGTCCAAAATGATACAAAAATCACTGAACCCACAGACATTGCCAACATACTGGCAGGCAGGTTCGGTGCAAACGTCACCCCCCTCTCCCCCCCCTAAAGGAGAGATAACTATCCCAGCAGAGTGTAGCCTCCCAGACATCTCAAATGCGCAGGTGAAAGCTGCTCTCTCTAAAGCTAAAAACACAGCATCAATGGGACCGGATGGTGTCCCCGATTGTGTGCTACACGAGCTAAATGAGGAATTAAACCCGCACATAAGGCAGCTGTTTAATCTCAGCCTTACCACAGGATACGTGCCCAAGGAGTGGCGTACAGCAACTGTGGTCCCACTCCACAAAGGTGGTGCCTCTATGGACCCTGGTAATTACCGCCCCATAAGCTTAACAAGTCTAGTCTGCAAAGCTATGGAGAGGATCATAATGGAGCTCATAAACAAAGATATAGGGGACTTGCAGACATTGGACCCGACCCAGTTTGGCTTCGTCAAGGGCAGATCATGCCTTTTGAACTTGGTCAACTTCTTCAAACAGTCACCAAGGCCATTGATGAGGGAAAGGCAGTCCATACAGCCTACCTTGACCTTGCAAAGGCCTTCGACACAATACCCCACTCGGGTATTGTAGAAAAACTTACCACCTTAAATGTAAACCCATATGTCACAAGATGGATTGCAAACTGGCTTAAGGACAGAACCCACAGGGTTAGAGTTGCTGGCACTATGTCAGACTCCAAGCCGGTCACAAGTGGTGTCCCACAGGGCTCGGTCCTTGGCCCCCTATTGTTCGGCATCTACTTCTCAGAAGTACAGGCCAACATGGGAGGACTTTGGCTGACAAAGTTTGCAGACGACTGCAAACTGGGCGCCATAGTGGAAAGTGCATTGGACATGGATATCCTTCAGAAGGGACTCATGGAAACAGATAGCTGGTGCCAGAGCCATGGCCTGAAGTTAAACACCAAAAAATGTATAGTCATACCCTTTGGGAAAAACAAGGTAACCCCAAGCTACCATATAGGTGGCAATCCACTAAGCACAGAAGATGTTATCAGGGACCTGGGGACCCAGGTTGACAGTGGCCTTTCTTTTGACACTCACGTTGCTAAAGTGGTTAGAAAGACCTTCTACATTGCCCACCTGATCATGAAGGGATTCACATCCAGATCTAGTGAGGTCATTGTTCCCCTGTACTCTTCACTTATCAGACCAATGATCGAGTACAATGCCCCATTCGGGATGTATCTCACCCAACATCTGCAGCAATTGGAGAGACCCCAAAAGTTCCTCACCAAAAGGATAAAGGGACTCCAAAATCTGTCATATGCTGCCAGATTGAAGAAACTCCAGCTCTATTCAGTTGCATACCGTCTGCTCAGAGGTGACATGTGCCTGACATACAAGGCCATGTCCAACCCGGAATTAATGGACATGCTCCACCTCAAAAATCCAAATCCACCAAAACCACTAGAGCAAGCAACTTAAACCTTAGCACGGATATAAATAGGACATGCTGGAGGGATAGATTTATCACTCAGAGACTCCCTATGCTGTGGAATAAAATCCCGGTCCATGTGAGGCAGAGCACCTTGCTGGCTCTGTTCAAGAGAAATCTTGACCTGTGGATGGGAGATCATAGGTTTATCCCGGGAATCATCTCTGTGTCACTGCTGGACAGAGGCACAACAAACTAATGGGCACAGTATTTTTTCATATAAGGGGTGGCGTAAGCCACAAAAATTTGGGCTAGGCTTATAAATGCCTTAGGGCAGATAGCCTAGTATAAACCTATGAACCTATCGAATCACCTATGACTAGCGTGTTGGGCATCCTGTTTTGCCTTAGGGGCTTTGGTTGAGTGGTCTTTAGAAGAGTTATATGTCTTGTAATTAATGTAGTGTTGTGGTGGTCAAGTGCGTTTCTGCCTTGGAGGTCTCTGCTGTTTGGATAGATTTTTATTGAGATCCTCCACAAAGGTGGGTGTGTGGTTTGTGTCTTTATGTGAAGGCAGTGCTGGTGTGTGTTCTGGAGGACTATGTGTTCAATGTGGTGTGGTGCAAGTCTTGACCTTCTCTCTTAACAAGCTATTCCAGTCTTGGCTGGAGAGTGCTTGGCTTCCAATTTGGATATATAAGTACATCTCTCACAAGTCTGAGTACTGGGAGGTAAGATGAGAGGGTTGTCTGTGTACATGAGGCAGTTGCTACATTGCCTCAGGATGCCCAAGTTTACCAGGTTAATAGGAGAAAGCACAAGGAACTGACCTTTAGACGTGCCTGGGGGGTGGGCATTAATAATAAGTATAGAGCTGTTTCCTTGTAGAATGTTTAGTGCTGGTAGCACTTTTGTGTGCTACAATAATTGCTACAAGAAGTCTGGTAAAGTGCTAGAAAAATAAGCTAGTAAAAGTGCAGTAGAGGAGAGAACTAGCAGATCTAAGGGAAAAGTTGAAGAGCAAACTTTGGCACCACTCAGAAGCTTACAAACAGTCTTGGATACAACAAATCTATATCTGGACTAGACTAGTTACAGGAAAGGCAGGAAACAAGTGCAAATGCAGGCTTTTAAACCAGAAAGGTGAAAGATGGAAAGACTGCTGAAATGGACAATAAACTACAATTTCTGGGCCAGAAACCACTCCTCTTGTGGTAAATAGGCAACCTAGTGCTTACCACTCTCACTGACAAGCTAGAAGGCTTCCCTCTGACACAGAAAGGCTTGGGGGGCTCAGAAGCTTACAAACAGTCCTGACTACAGTAATTCTGTATCTGGACTAGACTAGTTACGGGAAAGGTGGGAAATAAGTGCAAATGTGGGTTTTTAAACCAGAAAGTTGAAAAGTACAGAAGAACTGCCCAAATGGTCAATAAACTACAATTTCTGGGCCAGAAACCACTCTTGTGGTAGATAGGCTACCTAGTGCTTACCACTCCCACTAAGCTAGAAGGCTTACCTCCAACACAGAAAGGCATGTGGGGCTCAAAAGCTGACAAACAGTCCTGGATACAGCAAGTCTGTATCTGGGCTAGACTAGTTACAGGAAAGGCAGGAAACAAGCTTAGAATTTGTTTTTGTAAAGTGGAAAGGGAGAAAGGAGAAACAGAAGATAACTCAAGTTTAAGGACCTAAGTGGCTTGCCCTTCTCAAATGTTCTCTCTGTATTAGGTAGAATGAGCTAGTGACACTAGACTAGGATAGAACTGGGATACAGCTGAACAGATGGAACTGGTAGGAGTGTCTGAAGTCAAAATATGATCTCACTGTACTCGGTTGAGTGAGCAAATGATATAGACCCAGGAGGAGTGTTCAAACACAAATATACAGGATGGTTTGGCAATTTTAAAGTCACTAAGATTAATACTAAAACAAGAACAGGGGGGAGGGCAGGGAAACTAACTGCAGAGAGAGAGAGAGAGAGAGAGAGAGAGAGAGTGAGACCACAGTATTCTATTAAACAAATAAATAGAAAAATAAATAACTGCAGAGAGACACAAACCACAATATTCAATGAAACAATGAAATAGAAAAATAAAATGCAGTACAATCTTTAACACTGTAAGTTTGTACTTAACTCAGCTAGTAATGCAGTTGATTGTAGGAATATAGCAGAAAGCCAAACAACTCAGATACTGAGCTGTAATACATTCAAAGATATGTGACTAACATTTATAAATACAGAGAAACTCTCTAGGCTAAGAGATTAACAATGAATATCAATGACGTGAAACACAATAACCTCCACTTACTGCAGAGAGAGAGAGAGAGACCACAGTATTCTATGAAACAAATAAATAGAAAAATAAATAACTGCAGAGTGACATAGACCACAATATTCAATGAAACAATTAAATAGAAAAATAAAATGCAGTACAACCTCTAACACTGCAAGTTTGTACTTAACTCAGCTTGTAATGCAGGTGATTGTAGGTATATAGCAGAAAGTCAAACAACTCAGATATTGAGTAGTAATACATTCAAAGATATGTGACTAACACTTATACAGAGAAACCCTCCAGGCTAAGAGTTTAACACTGAATATCAATGCAGTGAAATACAAAAAAAAACACTTACTGCAGAGAGAGAGAGAGAGAGAGAGACCACAGTATTCTATAAAACAAATAAACAGAAAAATAAATAACTGTAGAGAGACACAGACCACAATATTCAATGAAACAATTAAATAGAAAAATAAAATGCAATACACTCTTTAACACTGTAAGTTTGTCCTTAACTCAGCTAGTAATGTAGTTGATTGTAGGAATATAGCAGAAAGCCAAATAACTTAGATATTGAGCAGTAATAAATTCAAAGATATATGACTAACACTTATAAATACAGAGAAACCCTCTAGGCTAAGAGATTAGCAGTGAATACCAATGAAGTGAAACACAATAACCCACACTTATTGCAGAGTGACAGAAAGAGAGAGAGTGAGAGACCACAGTACTCTATGAAGAAAATAAATAGAAAAATAAATAACTTCAAAGTGACACAGACCACAATATTCAATGAAACAATTAAATAGACAGAAAAATAAAATGCAATACAACCTCTAACACTGCAAGTTTGTACTTAACTCAGCTTGTAATGCAGGTGATTGTAGGTATATAGCAGAAAGCCAAACAACTCAGATATTGAGCAGTAATAAATTGAAAGATAATGTGCCATCCTACTTTCTGATTCTTATCACCCAAAATTCTGTCAATAATTACAGACATGAAACATGGAGTGGAATGTTTAACAGTGTGTTTATACAGGGCATTTGATATTCATTTATTTCTAGTGTCACTTAAGTGTTCTGTAATTTGCATTCTAAAGGGATGCAACATTTGTCCCACATAGATAGCAGGACATGTATATGTGACTAAGTAAATAATCCAGTCTGTGCTGCAGTTGCCAAATATATTAATATCATAATATTTTAAAGTAGTACTACTAGTAAATTGTTTACTCTTCAGCACAAACCTGCATAAAGAACATTGGCCAGTGGGGACACACCCAACCAAGAAACCCCCACCAATCATAGTTTGGTGTAAATTGTTATACTTGGGCCTTTTCTTGTAATGATTGAAAAAGCCCCACTCCCCATGTTTTACCTCTTCTGAATGAGAAAAGGCATCTGGGTGTCAAAACATCACATAACTTGTCATCAGATAAAATATTCCAGCACCTCTGCTCTAAATCCATAAAAACAGAAGTGTTACAACAATAACTAATAATCAATTTAATAACATGTTCACCCTTAAAATCCTTATGTTTATATTGTAACAATTGGGCTGTATCTTGGTTTTGAACCAAATTACTAGTTTCCATTATGTGGTTCATATCATATTCCCTGTGGAAAAAACCTGGTGATCAAATCATTTTGTTGTAATGTTTAGATTTCTTTGGATGAACAAATCCTATGTTAGTCAGGCTGATAATATCTTATTAAAAAAATGGGCAGCAGCCCAACAGATGACTTCTATGCATTTTGTGAATGTATTCTTTGCTTTTTATGAGCTAAGTGCTTATAAACCAATGAGGTACTAAAATATGTGACAAGGTCAATACATTGAAGATCAGCCTGCCTTTAAAATTGTTTTCACAAGTTAACAAAGGACCTAATTGAGATTGAGAACATTTGAAAGATAGAAAAATTTGCAAATTCAACATGGACCTTAGAGATTATAATCAGGGCAAACCATTTGGTTTACAGAAAAGTGTGACATTTTATTGAGCTGTTTGTCTTTAGTTTCTATACACTGATGGAGGCTAATATGTCCAAACCATTCTGTATTGTTTTGACTACTTTGACTGCTCAATAAATAATTTTGAATTATTTTAACCTCACATTTTGAGTGCTGGCCATCTTTGCTGTTTATTTGGATTCGGTTTTTGGCCTTTGCACCCTGCCATACTTGCCGAAGTCCTGTTGGGGCAGCAAAATAGCATACTTATTAAGTGTATTTATGTTGCCAATAGTATTTGAAAAGGAATTATTGCAGCCATTGTTTTTCATTTATATGGGCTCTAGATTAAATCTAGTAAAAAGAGGAGTTTTGTATGTAAATAAAGAGGAAGGAGCAACCTACTGATATATACTGTTTCATTAAATTTGTACAAATTATTAAAGTGGGTACATGTAAAGGAGGAGAGATTAGTAATAAAATAATATAAATATAAGTATGTATGGTAAAAAAGAGTACAAGAGAAAAAGAATGTATAAATGAAGAAATAAAATGTTACAAATAAAAATATTTTTTTGTGGAAAATAAAAACTGATGATATAGAAAAAAATAGAAAAGTATGGTATAAGAATATACTATGTAAAACCATGAAAAAATCTAACAGATTAACAAAACTAAAGTAATACAAATAAGAAGCAAAATGTTGTAAATAAGAGTTACTTTTTGCATATGAATAAAGGAGCCATACTCTTTTTGATATGTGCTGTGGGATCTTTTACATCCAACTGAATTACTATCGACTCAAGCATATGGGTCCTTGGTTTAACATCTCATCCTAAGGATGACACACTAATTCATGCATCAGGTAGTAGGGAGTACCTCTATAGTATATAGCACACTATCATAATGCATGTGTTAGGTATTAACATTTGGTATTAACATTTGGACAGTATTGAACATGCCCTAATTGTTAAAGCATATGTCAGTAGTAAGTGTATTTAGTGTACTGGTCACTTATTCATAGAACATCTGTCTTCTTTTAAGCCCATTTATAATGCTCAACTCAAACTATTTTTAAAGCATCAGTTAGCCATGGGGAAATGTACAGTATTAGCCTTTTAACATTCCTAAAACATCCATCAGCAGTGAGCATGTGTAGTGTTTCAATATGCACTTACACACAAACCGTCAGTAATGAATATGTATATAATACTGAACACATGCTCCTTTAGAAGTCATTAGTCAAAACGCATTATATGTACAGTATGGGACACTTACTCACTCCAAAAACATGCATCAGCGTTGAGCATGTTAAGAGTGTAATCCATCATACCCATGTAATACTGAACATGTGCTTATTCACATATTATTAGTCAGCAGCTTGCAAATTACACAGAGCAGGGCAGTGACTAATTCATGAAACATCTGAAAGCAGATACCACATGTGCAATGGTGCAGATAGTCATTCATAAAGTAGTTAATGTTGTTGTTGTGTCTTTCGGCTTTTCCCGGTTAGGGGTCGCCGCAGCGGAACTCCGGTCCGCTAATGATTGGCAGCAGATTTTTATGTGCCGAGTTGCCGGCCCTGACGCACAACCTTCAACGGAGGTATGCCCATTCATGCATGTCTCCACACAGAAGACGCTCTAGCTGAGAATCGAACAGGACAACGTCTTACTGTGAGGCGACAATGCTAACGCAGCACCACCGCAGTATTCATAAAGTAGTTAATAAACACTAGAAAAAAAAATAAAAATGGCAGGAGGGCTACAATAAACCCAATAAGTCCTTCATATGCACATTTCCAGCAGTTCTGCATAGCCTTGTGTGATTTCATTCCTAAAAGTGTCTTTTAGTGATTAATGATGGAGAAAAACAAGTGGTTGAGCTGTCTACTACCTTTAGAGATAGGGGGATTTAGAAGTTTTGCTTGTGGTGTATTCTTGGGCCAAGGATGTATAGAGCTTATACACTGCCTTTAAATAAAAGCAGACAATAATCTGTATATTTAAGCTGGAGAAAGGGATTTTCTTGAAAATGCTTTGTGAAAGGTGTACACTGGCAAGGAGAATGTTGGCCTCACAGAGAGTCACTTCATCTTTTCTGGTTTTACACTCTGGATGTGTCTCTTTCAAATGATTCTGATCTCCTCACATTCAAAGCAAGAAACTGTAAGGGGTCGTAACATGGAAAACGATCTGCTGTTTGCAGAATCCCTAATACAATGAGAATGAAAGTAATCAAAATCAATGGTTCCTTGCTTTTTCTGTTTTTAAACAGTAAGTGTTTTGGAAGGTGCTAATAATAACCTTTCATTGTGTGTTATAATTTGTTTCTCACAAATTGTATAATTCAGTTAGATGGAAAATAATCCATAAATTAAATGGACAATTTCATTTGGAGTAATTCTACATTAGAGCACTAGGCATTAATTAATACAGCAGGCTGTCAATAAAAGAAGTAACAATGGCCTTCCTTACTCCAAAGCTGAATATGTAAACAAAAAACATGAAATAATCACAGGAAATACCCACAAAAGGATACAGTTTAACAGTAGTATAGTACATAGTGTAAATATAAAAAAACAGGAGTAAGCCTTAGTCCTGGGACGTTCTGCAAATATTTTTTGCTTGTTTTGAAGTGCTGTCAACTTGATTTAAGAACAGGCTGCCTTCATACAGATAGGTGTAATACTGCCCTGATACAAAACAGACATTGGAAAAATGTGTAAAAAAATATATATATATATATATATATATATATATATATATATATATATATATATATATATATATATTACCATCTGTATGACACTGATATATCTGGAAAATGTTGGAAATGCTGTTTGCCCTCATTGATGTACTAGTAGAAAAGTAGTCTTGGGTACAAGTGACAGATTTACTGGGTAGCTGTTTCACTAGCTGCTAGCATTTCATTATAGTGTTAATTGCTCCTGTGTGTAAGACGCAGTAGAAACATGCATGCAGCAATAATGAACTCAAAATCATACTTAAAAATAATGCTGTTGTTTGGACATTTTGAATTCAAAGTCTGTAGCATGTCAGGCCTGTCTGTCAAGAATGGGTTTCTTTAAGTTTTTGCATATTCATAGTCATTAGTTCAGTAATGTTGTCCATTCATTTTAGTCTATGCAGCTCAGTTCTCCTTTTGCCATACATTTTTGCCAACATGAGTGTATTCTGTAATGAATCCTGCCTTCGCATTATATGACCAAAGTATATGAATTTTAATTTTACTATCAGACCTTTCTATGAGCAGTCTGTATTTCCTTCCATAAGCATTGACTGATTCAATATTCTTGCAGTCCATGATTTATTTCAGTATACAGCCTTACTTATAGTCTCTCTCTTACTTCTGTGTTACTTCTTGCAAAACCACATATTTAATTCTACAGACCTTTGTTGACAGTGTGATGTATTTGCTGCTTAAAATCTTACCTAATCTAGTATTGTAAATATCAGTGATGCAGCATGTGACACACTTACATTTAGTGCTGGAAGTCCAGATGACTATGGGTTCTATTCCCACTCCAGGTGATTGGATTGCTGACACTACAATGCAGCATTAGGGGATGCTGCACTCCTACATGTATTGCCATTTGACTGAGACATTAAATCAAGGTTGCTTTTGCTTGAGTTGGTGGTAGCTCAGGTGGATGTAACCTTGGCACCTTTTGAAAAGAGTAGAGGAAGTTCCCTGATGCCCTGTCCAAATTTCCACTACCAGCAGAAATGCCACCTTAGGTTTTCATTAAAAAGAGGCCATTGGCCTAGTAGGACTAACCAGGTCACCAAAAGATAAATGAATAAAAACTTACTCAGATCCAGCACAGCTTTCCTTTGAAAAACCTAGTGTCTTTTAATTTCATGGTTGCACTTACCTTTAACAAAGATCTTTGAGCCCATGAAAATCTTACACTGTCTTTACTCACTTCACATTTTGGCAAAGAATTTATAAAGCTAGATGACATAATTTTAATGATTTCTTTTTTAGGAACATACTTTTTTTATTTATTTATTGCTGTTGTCGTAAAAACTATACTGGCTGTTAAATGACAGTTATATTTTGAGGCTTAGATTGTCATTAAAAGAAAGTCTGTTTTTCTGCTTACAGTTTCATGGGATATTTGTAGTAACAGTCTTGCACCTTTTATATGCTTATTTTTTATCATATTTGCATATTATCTATGACTTCGTATATATCTGCAAAAGATCATATTTTATGGGTAGAATTTACTACTACTGTTTATTGTGTTTGCATTATCTGAAATATAGTCTTGACTCTACTGTAAGTGCTTGTTTCCCAGGTGCTCAAAGACCATTGCGGCAAAGTCAGGGATTCAACCAACTTATAGTTCATATAGGCTGCTACTCACACTCAAACTTGAATATGAGTTCGGTAAGACAGCTGTTGTATCTTACCCAAACACATTATTCAAGTTCAAACAAGTTAAGTGTGGCAGCTGTGGAGAGGGAGTGGAAGTGGGTGGCAATGTAGGATACATGTCTATTCATTGAAGAACAAAGCATCGAATGGCATGTACCATTGAACATACCGTTCATCAAGCTGTTCTGATTAAGATCACATTATAGCAGGGATAAGGAAATTTGCCCTTTCCCCACTGTAGTGCAATCTTGGAGTAAATATATTTAATTGGGGGTTGTGGAAGCCCCACCCCACATGAGGAGGTTTTAATAGGTTCATAGGTGTGTACTAGGCTAATGGCTCTGGAGCCTTTACAAGCCAAGCCCATAGAAGTGCCCTGGCATTGTGCCACCCGACGTTAGTTCCCAGTGCCACTATCAAGTAGAGCCATTGGAGTGATCCCCAGAGCGAACTTTCTATTACCCATCCACTCATCAAGATTTCTCTTGAAGAGGGCCAGTGACATGTATGGGAAGTCTATTTCAGACCATGGGCAGTCTCTGGGTGAGGAACCTGTCTCTCAAGCATGTTCTGTTGATTACGGTTATGAGGTTAATGTCTCTGGAGCATGTGATGCGGAGGGCTTGGGATGTTTTTAGCTGTAGCATTTCTAACAGAGCTGAGTCAGACATGGCTTTGTAAGTCAAGCAGAGATCAGCTCTAAGTAGGCGATATGAGACAAAGAATAGCTGGAGTCTTTTGAGTCTGTCCATGTAGGACATGTGTTTAATGACTAGGATCCTCTTTGTGAGGTACTTCTGTGGCCTCTCCAGCTGCTGCAGGTGTCTAGTGAGGTACATGCCAAATGGATCATTATACTCAATGATTGTTCTAATGAGGGAAGAGTAGAGAGAGATGATGACCTCTTTCTTCCTGGATGCAAAACCCTTGGTAATGAGATATGCCACATAGAAGGACTTTCTGACCAAAGTGGCAGTGTGGTGGTCAAAGGAGAGGTCAGTGACAACCTGTGTCCCCAGATCTCTTATAACACCTTCAGTATTCAGTGGGCTACCATCAATGTGGTAGTTAGTGGGAACTGAGTTTTTACCAAAGGGGATGACAATACATTTTTTGGCATTAAGCTTAAGGCCATGGTTTTGACACCAGTCATTGGTCGCAGTAAGGCCTTTCTGTAGGATGCCTGCATCACTTGGGAAGTTAATAATGGCTCCCAGCTTGCAGTTGTCTGTGAACCTGATCAGCCAGGGTCCTTTTGTGTTGGTCTGGACTTCTGAGAAGCAGATACCGAAGAGCAGAGGACCCAGGACCGATCCCTGTGGGACTCCACTCATGAGTGGTCAGCATTATCAGATGGTATTTACAATGTAATGCCATTTGATGCTTTTATCCTTTGATGAATAACCATAGACCTGGGAGTGTAGATAAGGGCAGCAATCCAGAAGAGAATTTAGACTTAAGGTGTGAGAGGGGAGTTTTGGGGTTAGAGAAAGTGAGGAGAGTCTTAGGTTTAGGGAGTGGCCAGGAAGAGGAGTTTTATGGTTATGTTGCAATGTGGGAATTTAGGTTTAGGGTGGGGGCTGGTGTTTTAGGGTAAGGGACCAAGGACTCAGGTTAGGAACTAAGTGGGAGGTTTAAGGTTAGAATTAAGGTTCTAGTATGGCTATAGATTTTATATGGTCACGTGTTGGGATGGCTAAGTAGTTAAGAGAGCTCTGGCTAGTAGGAGTCAGAACACTTGTTGTAAGTGGCAGTGAGCAAGTGTGTCATGAGCTGGTAGCATCTGAGCAGTTGTAGTTAACCCTTTATTCTTTCATTAATGAATTCATTCTCCAATACCTGCTTTACCCTTCTCATTGTTAGGTGGAGCTACAGCTAATAGTACCTTGCAATGAGTGCAAGGCAGAGAACTACTTCTGGATGGGATGTCAGTTTAGTGCAGGGTGCATATGAACAATCACATGCTACATGCATGTCTGTGGAGAATTTATAAAACTGGAAATTCTCCTAATGGCACATCTCTGGTATATGGAAGGAAACAGGAGCACTTCTGAAAAATGCTATTAGATACAGGGAAGTATTTTAGTCTTTACAGATGCTACTCTGTTTAGGAGCCTAATCAGAGAACCAACAGCTCTGAGACAGCTAGGCTAACCACTAATCCATTATGCCAGCCATGGGACATTTTACTGAGATAAAATAATTAAGATTACTCTTTAGTCTGTTTTCACACCTTGTATTCAGGAAATATTTTGAAATACCGAGATTTCTTCAAATTTATAACTGAACTTAGGAAACGGGCTGCAGTACTAAGAAGCAACATAACTATCAGTTAATAAAAATCATACCAATCCTGTATTATTACATTTATATGTAATTAATGTATATGAACATTCATAAGAGTGGAAAGTACAGTCAGTTGAAACCCATTTCCAGATGTGCCTTACCTGAAGAGGAGGTAAATCAAGAAACACTACAGTAAAAACAAAATAGCTATAATAACCTGTTTACATTGTTTACATGTAAATTCATACTGACTGTCTAATTAATATTACTAATATTGCTAATACACAGAAATGAGAAATAGAAGAGCATTCATTTTCATGGGCAGATTTATGTGGCTGCACAAAGTAAGGCAGTTGTCTGTAAACATTCTGCATAGATTCAGAAGCACGTTACAGCACTTTTCAAGTAATTTCATTTTTTGGGAGGTATGACAGATTATGGGTAAACAAATTGTACTGTAGCACATAACAGCAAAATCAGGTAACAGCAAAATCAGGTTTGAAAAACACTTGGGCAGATGAAAGTCATGAGATTCCTTTGATGTGTCATGAGAGAACAGAAAAGTGTCACGTACTGAACCATATGGAAACAACTGAAATTGTTCAAAAGCCAAAATATGATTCTTTGATTACTTAATATTCTTGATTGTTGTATAAAAATAAAATGTATGGTTTGCCCATCTGCACTTGTGTTTATGAGTGAAGAAGATCTGTAGTCCAACTGTTAGTTTAAGTTCTGTTCTCCTATTTAAACTATATATTTACTGCACATATTAATTTTGATTTGTATAACATCACATCAGCATGTGATTTGATACAATATTTTTATGAAGCATATGATTTATTTACCATAATTTCACTATATGCATTTTTTAGGTTATATGTAGGGCTCATAAGGTTGATACAGTCTGACAGGTATTGACTGGTTCCTATTTGAGCAGATGAAAAAGCAGACAACCATCTGCCTGCGTTAATGCTGGAAATAAACAACAACAACCAAAAAGACAGATGTTGGAATTAGTCTGTTATTACATGTTTTAGTACTTAAAGCCATAGTCATGTCTCTTTCTTAGCTAGCCCACACACGATTCATTCCGTGTAGTCATTTTCAGTTTCTGAAAATTTATTCACAATGTTTATTACCTACACATTTATGCTGTGACATGTGCATTTAGTGTCTTTTATTTTGGTGGTGGTGATTTTATGGATTTATGTTGGCAGAATATACCATTCAGTCCATCTGGAGCAAATCTTAATTTGTAAATAGCAGATTACTTCTGAAACAGACATCTTTGGCAAGCTGTCATGAAATACTTTATAGGTAAAATTATGTAAGTAAATTAGTCTGTAAATGCTGGGAAAATACTTCTATTTGCAGATGGGAACATTTCAGAGTAACTAGATAAACTTAATTCTACCAATGTAAAGCATTCAGGATTCAGATATGACCAGATATTATATATAAAAAAACTATGGACAAACAATACAATTTCTTAATAATTTTATTAATAAATGTTGTGGCAAGAAACATGAAAAATGGTCCTATAGATGACATGTTGTTTTCTGATCTGAAGCTTTGATAGATTATTTTCTTATTTAATTTGGCATGCAATAACAAATTGCATTGATAGGTGACTACATCTCTCTGGTGGTTTGTCTATCTTATAACCAATGGAAATTGATATCACAGATATATGTATACTAATTTACTGGAATGTTCCGTCCAGTGCATTGATTTTCCCTGGGAAACTCCAATTTTACTTCATCTTTGTATCACAGTATTGCTTCTGCCTAAAAATATTGTGTAGCTGCTCTTAGTATCTAGATAAAGTGTGAGTAGCTTTTTGCAAATGAATGTACATGCATCTTAGATCATTTGTTTTTGTTTAATAAGCATGCTGAGACTGTTCAGTAATAGTGCACCTAAAATAACGCAGTGCGCATTCTTGTTATCTGTATGCCATGAATCGGGATTAATGAGGATGAAGGTAATAAAACACGTATACTGCATTTCTGCTTTCTCTGTACCAAGACTGCCATAATGTTATTTGAAATTACATCAGTTAGTAGTGTTCAGTAACATTCCTTTTTTCAATCTTTAAAGTGATAATTGGGCTAAACCTGTTACTATAATTACAAATCATAAAGAGATAATGAAACCAATAAAACATAAGGTCAAAAGCAAATCATTTTCTGTGGAATACTGTTAGCCTCAGGGCAACCAAGCACAGGGACCAGGAAAACTTGCAAGGCGCAACTATCTCCTTTAGACAGAAAAGATGCGGTCATATAAGGATTTGAAAAAAAAAAAAGGTAAAATAACCTTTTCACATGACACCAGTGTGAAAACCTCAGAAAAAAGGAGCAAGAATAATATGGTAGAAAAGAGAAATTCCAGGAAATACCCTCATTAAAAAATGTTATACCAGCTGTAAGTGATTGAGTTTGTTGCAGTGAAGCCATAGATGGGAAGCATTAGAGTAGTTTGGACAGCAAACAGCCAAGAAGTATACCATAATGGGAAAGGTCTGTTATGGAATCAGATGCTTAACTGTAATAATATTTTGTAGATGTCAGCAACAAAGTTTGGCAGTGGCTGAAACATGATCTAGAATGCTAATCAATTACTGATTATCACTTCAACTTAAGTTTGAGTTTTATTGAAGTACTTATTTCCTAAGCAACATGCAATTAAAGAGAAGCCATATGTAAAATTAATATGTATTCTTCTTCTTCTTTTTCTTTTGGCTGCTCCTGTTAGGGGTTGCCACAGAAGATCATCTGTTTCCATTTCTTCCTGTCCACTGCATCTTGCTCTGTCACACAAACCACCTGTATATCCTCTCCCACCACGTCCATAAACCTTATCTTAGGCTTTTCTTTTTTCTTCTTACCTGGCAGCTCCATTCATATCCTGATTTTGCTGTTACCTGACTTTGCTTTTATATGTTACAGTACAATTGGTTTACCCATAATCCTTCTCCCAATATACCCAGGATCTCTTCTTAGCTTGTGTCCAAACCAACACAATCTCACCTCTCCAAACCATCCAGTCTGAGCTGACCCTCTAATATACTCATTCCTAAGTCTACCCATCCTCATAATACCCAGTGCAAATCTTAACATCTTTAACTCTGCCACCTCATCAGTGCCACCATCTCCAACCCATATAATATAGCTGGTCTCACTACCATCTTGTAGAGGTTCCCTTTTACTCATGCTGGTATATGTCTTTCACAAATCACTTCTAGCACTCTTCTCCACTCACTCTACCCTACCTGCACTCTCTTATTCACTTCTCTTCCACACTCACCATTACTCTGAACTGTTGATCCCAAGTATATAAACTTGTCCACCTTCGTCATCTCAGCTCCCTGTATCTCACCATTCCTCTGTCCTCCCTCTAATTCACACACATATATTGTGTCTTAGTCCTGCTGACCTTCATTCCTCTCCTCTCTAAAGCATATCTCCACCTCTCCAGGGTCTCCTCAACCTGTTCCCTACTCTAACTATAGATCACAATATCATCCACAAACATAATAGTCCAAAGAGACTACTGTCTGATCGTGTCTGTCAACCTGTCCATCAGACGTCAGAGCTGATCCTTGATGTAATTCCCACCTCCACCTTGAAAGCATCCATCACTCCTACTGCAGACCTCACCACTGTCACACTGCTCTCATACATATCCTGTACTGCTCTTACATACTTCTCTGCCAATCCCTATTTCCTCATACAATACTGCAACTCCTCTCTAGGCACCCTGTCATCTGCTTTCTCTAAGTCCACAAAGACACAATGCAACTCCTCCTGATCTTCTGTATACTTCTCCATCAACACCTTCAGAGCAAACATCACATCTGTAGTGCTCTTTCCCAGCATGAAACCATACTGCTTTTCACTAATCATCACCTCCCTTCTTAACCTAGCTTCCACTACTCTTTCCCATAACCTGGCTGATCAATTTTATCCCTCTTAAATGAATAGATATTGAAAAATACAAAAAGTTATAATGTATAAAAACATTGAATACTTAATTTAAATGAAATAAGTAACAATGTAAACATAACACTTACCATCCAAATAAAAATAAAATGTTCATATTACTTGTGTAGACAACAAAAATTCAGAGAAAGAACAAGTCCAGACAAACAAACCAACATCCAGTCCATTTATAAACCTGGCCAGTGACTCCAAAATGTGGTTTATACCTGCATACCACAAAACATGCCTAAATAAAAGATGTCTAAATGATGAAAAACACCAGGTAAAAAGTCCATGCCATTGCAGAATTGCCCAAACAGTTCACCAAATGATGGTTCATGTGCTGAGACCACCCACACACAGACTTGCAAGAAATCAAAGATATCTGCAAGAAATGGCACACACTGCAGATAAAACAGAACAGCTAATGGAAGCTTAAAGTCTCTGAAACACAGGAACTGATGCAGCACATAAAGTCTCCATCAAATACTTTACAGATTATAGGTTCATAGGTTCATACTAGGCTATCTGCCCTAGGGCATTTATAAGCCTAGCCAGAATGTGTTTGGCTTTCGCCACCCATTTTAAATTTATTTTGCTATGCCCTTTTTCGAGGTTAGTATACTGTGCCTCTGTCTAACAGTGACACAGAAGTGATACCCGGGGTAAACCTACGATCTCCCATCCACTCATCAAGATTCCTCTTGAAGAGAGTCAATGAGGGACTCTGCCTAACCTGGACTGGGATTTTATTCCAGAGTGAAGGGAGCCTCTGGGTTATGAATCTGTCCCTCCAGCATGTCCTATTTATTTCAGTGCTGAGGTTCAAGTCTCTCGGAGCGTAGCTCGATGGGATTTGGATTTTCTGAGGTGCAGCATGTCCATTAATTCCGGGTTGGACATGGCTTTATACGTCAGGTACAGATCGCCTCTGAACAGGCGGTATGCCACTGAGTAGAGCTGGAGTTTCTTTAACCAGGCAGCATATGGCATCTGTTTGAGCCCTTTGATCCTCTTGGTGAGGTACTTTTGGGGTCTTTCCAGTTGCTGCAGGTGTCTGGTAAGGTACATCCCAAAAGGGGCATTGTACTCAATTATGGGCCTGATGAGGGATGAGTAAAGAGGCGCGATGACCTCCCCTGATCTAGATGTGAATCCCTTCATGATTAGGTGGACTATATAAAATGTTTTTCTAACCACTTTGGCCACGTGGTTGTCAAATGAGAGATTGCCATCAACTTGGTTCCCCAGGTCCCTAATTACTTCTTCTGTACTTAATGGATTACTACCTATGTGGTAATTTGTGGGCACTTTGTTTTTGCCAAAGGGGATGACTATACACTTTTTGGCATTTAGCTTGAGGCCATGGCTCTGGCACCAGTTGTCTGTTTCTATGAGGCCCTTTTGGAGGATGCTTGTGTCGGCTGGAGAGTCGATTATGGTGCCCAGTTTGCAGTCATCTGCGAACTTGGTCAGCCACAGTCCTTCCGTGTTGGCCTGTACCTCCGAGAAATATATACCGAACAAGAGAGGTCCCAGGACTGAGCCTTGTGGGACACCACTTGTAACTGGTTTGGAGTCTGACATGGCTCCAGCAATTCTAACCATGTGGGTTCTGTCCTTGAGCCAGTTTGCAATCCATCTAGTGACATAGGGGTTTATATTTAAGCTGGTGAGCTTATCTATAATGCCTGAGTGGGGTATTGTATCGAAGGCTTTGCAGGTCCAGGTAGGCTGTGTGGACCACCTTCCCCTCGTCAATGGCCTTGGTGACTGTTTCAAAGAAATCAACCAGGTTTAAGAGGCAGGATCTGCCCTTAACAAAGCCGAACTGGGTAGGATCCAGTGTCTGTAGGCCCCCAATATCTTTATTTATGAGGTTCATGATGATCCTTTCCATAGCTTTGCAGACCAAGCTAGTCAGGCTTATGGGGCGATAGTTTCCAGGATCCATTGAGGCACCACCTTTATGGAGATGGACCACTGCTGCTGTATGCCACTCTTTACATATCCTGTAGTAAGGCTGAGACTGAACAGTAGTTTTATGTTTGGGTTTAGCTCTTCTTGGTGTTCATGTAGGATGCAGCCCGGGACACCGTCTGGTCCCATTGATGCTGTGTTTTTTGCTTTGGAGAGGGCGGCTCTTACCTGAGCATCTGAGATGTCAGGGGGGCAGCACTCTGCTGGGATAGATATTTGCCCCTTTGGTGCAGCGGGGGGCAGAAGTTTGCGCTGAACCTGTCAGCTAGGATGTTGGCAATGTCTGTGGGTTCAGTGTATTTTTTGTCATTTTGGACTAATTCTGAGCATATCTGGGAATTACCACCCAGGTTCCTAACATAACTAAAGAAAGCCTTGTGATTATCCTTAGTGTCCTGTGCAATTTTTCTCTCGAAGCTGGCCTTAGACAATTTTATGAGTACCCGTAGTTTTTTGCTAATAATGATCAGTGATGCCTTCCCTTTTTGGGATTTTGCTCTATCATTTAGTAGCTTCCTCCTTCTATTGTATAGATGCTAGACAAATGCTCATCACATCCTCCTTCAAAGTATCAAGAGTACAACGATGTTACCAAGCAATGTAACAAACTAAATCTGTAATTGTAAAATTCCTTTCATCACATGATAAGGAAACAGCACTGAAAACAGCCTGGGAAAATCACCAATTAAGGTAAAAGGCAATTTAGTACGCTTCGATAATGATTACTCACCAGCAGTAATCTGCAAAAGGAAAGTCTTTTTGCCCTTAGTAAAAGAACTTAAAAAATAAATAAATAAAATACCATTTATTATTTCCAGCAAGGTTAAAAATCTTTCACCAGAATGCAACTAGAATTTTTGAGGACTTAGACACAGCTCTTTCAGTTGTTAAAACAAATAAGCTTCTGGACAAACTTGAAGATATGGAATGGGCTACTGCTAGCTTAAAGAGGTTACCAGAGAATGGAACATGGAAAACCTTTGAACAAAAAAAAAAACTTAGAAAATAACTATCATCAGATATATATCTCTTTACTTGCTTCTTTTTTACAAGTAAGTGATCAAAAAAAGTCCTGGGAGATGAAACTGGATCAACAGGTAAGAACTGTGAACTTATTTTGTTCACTGATATTTTATTACTACCTTTTTATATTGCTGTTGTTGCTGGTATAGTTTTATATTCAGTTATTGCATTATACTTTAAAAGATTAACAGTGTCCTCGGGATTCATGAAGCTTGCGCCAGGCGCAGGCATAGCATAGGCAGTATAATGCCAAACATGGCCGCCGAGCGATTCAGGTACGATCCAATTCCACGTGCACTACCGGCATATACCAGATCTGCACAGCCCTCGGCTTAGGTATGCTAATCACCCCATGCGCAGTGCCACATCATGCAAATGAAGGTACATAGCGATTCATGAAGTGGTGCAGGTGTAGCGTAAGCCCACAGAAATGTAAACCAAAAAACATGGTTTACATTTTTCCAAACAGAACATCGGAGCTATGAAAGCAGACCAGAATCATGTATTACAAAGTTAACATATGCCAATGGCTAAATATACAGCCAATGGCATAAGAAAAGATGTACAACACCTAAGAAACAACATTTAATGTCAAGTCCACAGTAACGCAAAGTACAACCGCATGGCATGTGTGCGCAAAAGGGAACACAAAGAAAATATATACAAATGTCATAAAATCGCAATTTAATACAAATCATGATTTCACCATAATACTCAATGGTATGCATGGTACACCACAACCAAGCTGCAAGGGTTGCTAAGGGTGTGTGACAGTGTTTGGTGTGGTAACTAGGAATTAGTAGTCAATGCCATGCAAATGAGGCAGGCAATAGTGAATCGCAAACGTCCCGCCGGACTAAGGATGTATCATACAGCGCAGCGCTACAACACTGAGGAATGGCTTAGAGGTATACATGACATCAGCAGTGGGGTGTGCCACTGTAGCTGTAAGCACATTGGAGCAATGCAAATCCAGCCTGGCCGTTGCTAAGCAAAGCCGCAGGACAGGGGTGGGGATGTAGGTATAGCATTCTTTAGCTGAGAGCACATATGGTGCCTGAAAGCGCATGTGTACGGGGAGGAAAACGTGCCCGAAACTTGGTAAGCAGACGCATGCGCCGCGCACCATAGCTCAAACAGGAAGGTCAGGGGAAGAAAATAAGGAAATGCCGCAGTAGGGTAATTGGAGTACAACTGAGCAATTAACACCTATTAACTAACAGCAGGCAATCGATGGCAGCTGACAAGTCTGCCCAAAGAAACCTGCAAAACAGGATAGGGGAGGTGTCAGATTACAAAGAAAAGAGAACTGACATAGCAGAGCAAAGCAAACCTGCAGTAGACCGCCCATAGAACACATTACGCAAGATAAGCCAGGTGTAGGAAAGTACAAATGAAAGCAGGCTGCTGGATGCATGCCAGGAAATGGGAGGTGAAACATGAAGAAATGTAAAGGGAAGGGCAAGAGGTAATCCACGGCAGCCAAATGTAATTCAACACCAAAGGCACCACAATAGTAGTTCCTGTCGTAAAACACATAAGATACCCTGTAGCTACGATTGTACATAAACACCCTATGACATCATCGGTGTTCACAGCACAATAGTATAAAGCGTGAAAGCACCCCACACACACCTGTGTATTCGCAAACACTGCGCCATAGGTGTAAACATACGGGGAACTTTTACAATGTACATGTTGGGAGCTGCCATAGCTGTGATTCATCACCATGTGTTAGAGACTGACGGTGTTGTGGAGGATGATCCTGACAATCACCGCAGGCCCCGGAGGAGGAGAAGAGTGTTCAGACCAAGGGTAACCTACCAGGGGCTACATGATCTGGAGATAGAGCGTTACAGGGTGGATAGTGACATCTTACAGCAAATAGTTGAGCTGTGCCGGCCACACCTGAGATCCAGAAACAACAGTGGGGAACCCATCCCAGTGGACACGAAGGTATGTTTGCGAATACTGGCCACAGGTACCTTTCAAAGGCCAACTGGAGATATAATGGGGATCTCACAGGCATCAGCATCCAGGGTACTACACCAGTTCCTGGATGCCATGTTACCACATGCCAATGAGCATATATACTTCCCCAGAACTCAGGAGGAGTTGGCCAACAATATGCGTCTCTTCCACCATGTGGCACACTACCCAGAGGGACTGGGTGCGATAGACAGCACGCACGTACATATCAAGTCACCACCCGGTGAGCATGGTAGACGCTACATAAACCGCAAGGGATACCACTCCATCAACTGCCAGGTTGTGTGCAATGTCCAGGGCATTATCATGGATGTGTGTGCTGGCAGCCCTGGAAGCTACCATGACTCCCACATCTGGCATGCCTCACAGCTGTATCAGGTATTTGTCACGGGGGACATCCCACATGGTCACCTTGTGGGGGATGCTGGCTATGCACTGGAGCCGTGGATGATGACTACCATCAGAAATGCACACACACCCATGCAACAACGCCATAATGAGGCACACGCACAAACCAGAATCATCATAGAGTGTGTGTTTGGGATGCTGAAATCCGATTCCGTTGCTTGGACATATCTGGTGGAGCCTTGCAGTACTCTCCAGGCACGTGTTCCCACATCCTCATAGTATGTGCCATGCTACATAATATGATCCTGAGGAAACATCTGCAGCAGGGACAAAATGGTGAAGGCCCTCACAGCCCACCGCAATTGCCAAGGCCATCACTGGCACAGAGGGATTCAGACCACGAACATCCTGTGCCAGCCCCAATAGGCAGACAGAGGCGTGTCCAATATGCCTATGCCTTGGCAAAGAGGGAACGTATAGCACATACTCTGACAGTGTTGGCCCCTATGGACTGACACACCTCTCCACCTGCACACACAGTAAAATGGATGGCACACACACACGACCACCTGTAAATTGTAATGTATAGGTGGCCTACTGTGTGAATCCTACATAGGCAGCCCTCAACCATTGTACACACAACAGCTATTGGAACAAGGAATGTCAACACCTGAACAGTACACGCACCTATCAGCATATGTTGGTACTGTGTGTATAGGTTCCTAGTTACATCGGTAGGTACACTCCCAATTGTCAGAAGCCATTCATCAATCAAGGCAAACAGTGTCTGCTGTTGCCACCACACCGAGTAACCAACTGTCGCTCAGTGGAGCAGAGCCAATTGCGAGATCCATGTGTGTAATCACTGTTCCCCACACACTCTGCATGGATTCCCTGGTGCATTAATGAGGGGCTCCATATAATGTAATCATGGATGTAGTGGCAAAGCATGGGGTGTACCCATGACACGTATCTGTCACCCCAGCATGCTCCACCTATGGTTGTGTGAAGGTGTAGCACATTATAGTGTGTGGCTCACTGTGACATACATACCCAATGCTGGAGCACATCCGTTAAACATCACTTGGACATACCATTAATAAGTCTCATCCATATGTAAACTAACTGAGTTACCCATTTGATCGCAGTATGGAGTAACAGCCATAGTACAGTCCACATACAAAACGCCATAACACGTGTACAAATCCCAGATGCCCAAGTGGTAAATGCAGTGACTGTCTTGCATGTTCCCGGTCCCACATCCTGCAAGGGATGTAACGTAATCCCGAAGGCACGAATAACGCATGTTGGATGCAGGTCATCAGAACATGTTTAGCACATGTTAGCGGGAATATGTGTTGCCCAGTGCTGGTAAGCATCGTTTAAATATGACTATACGGATATGCGTGAAACAGGGCTAAGCTTCTCTGAATATCATGCAGATCACGGTCAATGATGTCCAGAACAGGTAAAACCAGCATTATTCACCCCTGTACTAATAGTGCCTGCTCTGAAGGGTAAAATGACCACTGCCAGGAATAGAACACGCAATCATGTACACAATCACCTAACACTAAGCTACCCAAGATGTACCAACGGCAGGTGTGTAATGTGACAGATTCAAACACAAAAGTGTGGAGTCCAGGTAACAGTATACAATGACATGTACACAATGAAAGGTGTATTCTGACTGTCACTCCCTCTGTCATATATATATATATATATATATATATATATATATATATATATACAGGTAACAGTATACAATGACATGTACACAATGAAAGGTGTATTCTGACTGTCACTCCCTCTGTCATATATATATATATATATATATATATATATATATATATATATATACATATACATAATAGAGATAGAAAGGGTGATAGAGAGATATATGTTGATATATACGGATTCACCTATATCTGCAAATATGTAGATAGGTCAACGACATGTACACAACCATGGAGGTACAAATAAATAGGATACTGCCAACTATGGAATGTGTCACATACCGACACATGTAATCACGAGGCTGAAAGACTGAAAGAACACAGTACTGGAACACTAGAACCGCGTGTAATATTATCACAATATTATTAAGGGACATTTAGTTATCGCTGCCGGTGTTGCGGTCCATGTAGGTACTGTGTTCAACTGTGTTTGTGATTGCCATAGTCTGTGTATGTGTGTGTTGAGGGTGCCGTGTGCATTGCTGTGGGACTGTAATGTGTGTGTGTTTGCATTGTGTGTCTGTTAGTGCTAACTCGGAGGTAGATCATTATGGTAGGTGTGGTTATAGCTGGCCGTAGGCATACGGTTACCACCTGTCCCACTTTAAGAGGGACAGCCCCTCCCTGGGCAGTTGTGTCCTGACAAGAAATATTAAAAAGGGCAAATGTCCGAGATTGTAGGACATAATTATGTCCCATATAGTATGTAATAGTTGGATTAAATAGTTATGCCTGTATCTAAAAAACGTAAATGTTACATGAAACATGATAAGTAGCTAAAGTGCTACAAGAATAAGTATGTATTCAGGATAAAAGTATGTGCTATCCTGTGTACTGACCATGGGTATGTGTCGGCCTGTAAACACTGATGTGTGTCCTGCAAATGTCCCACTATGGCCATTTGAAAAGGTGGCAACCCATGCCAAAGAGGTTCAGTCACCAACACAACTGCAATGAGTGCAAATATCTGTGACAGAAATACACGGAACAGCTGTCATTTAGTAACATTCCTTTACATATCGCTGTATTTCCGGAGGTATGGAAGTATCAACCTCACCTGCATACTATATAGAAACCAATTAACAATGGCCCATTGTATAAGCCCGTAACAACCATAGTTTCAGTCTACTAACTGATAGGTCTTCAATTAGGGAAGGAGCACACACACATATATGGAATAAGTAGAAATGCAGTCCCCACAAACCTGTATATGCTATGTACATCCACCTACATCTCCCACACATGAAACAATAGCAATACAGACTGTAATAACATCACAAACATCCACTCACTCAATTACATCTGCAGAAGCGTTAACATACCTTGTGAGAAACACATTTGTAAAGGCGCCATGTGAAATCATAGCTGTTGTGTAATGGAACAGACGGCGATGTTACAGGTTTTGTTTGCAATAGTCCCTTATCAGATGGTTGAGATGACAGGTACACTCACATGTAGAACCACATACTCTAGCCATCACACACAATCCATGGGGGACATGAATCCAAAATATCAGTGTCTCTATAAATAGCAGTTGCAATTCCACACAACAAAACACATACAGGCCGTCTCCCTGAAGGTAGGGCAAAAGGGCAAGTGGAGAATTCAATTATACCCCACTGTTGCCACGTAATTGGTGAATGGAGTAGCTGCACAGCTGATGTGCATGTAATAATCTACTCAGGAACACCAATTGGCGGCAGGAAACCACATGTTACAGGTATCGACGTATATAAGAATGACTTGCCAGACATTCAAACCGTATGCTCATACCATAGAACCGTTTAAACAGTAAAGGTGTAAGAGAGATATGTAAGAAAGTTCGGAATGCTAACAAGGTATGTAGAACACTTCAGTATGTTAGTGTATGTATAGCCTGTTTTGTATTAATTAAAAGTGTCCGCAATGCATAAAGTGGGAAAAGGTATTATGTAGTGATGTCTTGCTGAGCATAGTAACGCTTGTAGAAATTGTGTGTCCTGCTGTGGGCCACAAGGTAAACATCACAGATACCACAGGGGATGCTACATGAGGGCTTTACACAGAACAATTCCACACCACCCGCCGTCAGTGGTAGAGTATGTCCAACAAGTACGTGCCATAGCAGGGGATAGTATATGTTGATATAACTGTCACAGTAGGCATGTGTATGGGCATATAACGACAATAACATGCCTAAGGTGGTCCTGCTGTGCAAGTATGCTTTGCATTATGGGATACTATGTAAAATATGTGTAATGTACAGTATTGTAGGTAGATATGTCAGATATGCTACACAGCATAACAGTTATATCATGCAAACAAAAGGTATCGTCTATTGGCATGTACAATACACAATAACAGAATACATATGGCTTGTAGTCACGGGACACTGTAACAGCATGATAGCTAATCGAAATGGAAGAGCTACTCAATTAACCATGCACACAGGACATGTAATAACTTCACAGGTTCATAGTGAGGTACTATGCTGTCTGGCAAGTCTATGTGTAAGCCCAACTACAGTGTTTACACCAGCGGCATCTCTCTAGGGTAGTGTCCTGTCTGTGAACAGCAGAGCCATGTGTTACCTGCACCTCTGCACAGTACAGCCACTGCAGTGATCCCTGGTGTACATGTGTGTCTCCCATCCACCAAGTGAGGTATCTCATAAACAGTGCTACTGAGTGTCCCTGCGTGATGTACATAGGAATCATGTTCCAAAGCATGATGAGTGTCTGGTTTGGGAATGTAACCCACAAGAACATCCCACTCATCATTGCGTTTGTGCACATATCCATGAGCATGTTGCTCTCAGTGGCTTTTGCTTATGTCGCTTATGTGGAGTATATCCATGAATATTGTTGTGGACATAGGCCCTGTATGTTCAGCAGAGGTCACCCCTGAGTATGCAGTATGCAAATGTGTACAGTCGTGGTGTCCGTAGTTCTGCTGCATACGTCAACCATCGAAGCTCAATAATCCTCATGGTGTGTTAATGTTGTGGTATGTGAAGCCGTTGCTGTTCTGTAAGGTACACCATAAACGGGGTGTTGTACCCTTGAATGTGTGTATACGCCAGGAGTTTAGAGGTACAATGGGTGCCTTTGTTCCAGCTACAAATCCAGTACAGATAAGGGTGGCCACATAGAAGGATATCCACGCCACATTGGCAATATGGTTATCAAAGGAGTGGGTGCTACATACATGTGTACTAAGATCCTGTATAATGTCACATGTATGTAGGGGACTACCACCTATGTGATAGTCAGTGGGTGATTGGTGTAATCCAAAGGGGATGTTCATGCACCATGTGTCATGCAGCTTGAGGCCATGTTATCAACATCGGGTATCCGTCACAGTGACACCCTTATGGAGGGAGTCTGTATCAGCTGGTGGATCAATCATGGCACCTTGTATGCAGTTGTCTGGAAAGCCCTCTGTGCTAGCCTGTACCTCAGGGAAGCATATACCGAATATGAGGGGCCCTATGACTGAGGTCTGTGGTATGCCAAGTGTAACTGAAATACAGTAGGTACTACGGTATGCTACCCTCATTGTGTGGGTCCTGTCCGTGAGCCACTTTGCATAACATCCTGAGACGTAGGGGTTGATGTGCAGGTGGATGTGTATGTTGTCAATACCAGAATGGAGAATGGTGCTGAAAGTCAATGAGAGGACAATGTAGGCTGTGTGGACCCCCTTACCATCATCAACTACCCTGGTAACTGTATCAAAGGAGTCCACCAGGTGTAGGAGCCATGGTCTGGCTGTAACAAGTCCAATCTGGGTGGCATCAAAGGTCTGGAGCCCACCAATGTCTCTGTGAATGACTTCCATGATGATGTGCCCCATAGCCTTGCAGAACAGTCCAGTCAGGCGTATAGGGCAATAGTCCCTCTGGTTCATTGTGGCGCCACCTGTGTGGAGTGTGATAACTGTTGCTGTGTGTCATTCAGAGGCCACAATGTCTGATACAAGGCTATTAGTGAATCTGGTGGCCAAGTGGGGAGACATGTCATTCTGAGGTTTGTGTAAATCACAGCCTGGGATGTTGGACGGTCACATGGAGTCTGTGTTCCAGGCCTTAGAGAGTGCAGGTTGAAACTGTGTAGTTGTGACCGCAGGGACCCTGCAATGTTCCTGCATGGATTATGGCCCTGTAGGGAGTGAGAGGGTGTAAAGTTAGCATTGAACCCATCCGCCAGGATGTTGCCAACATCACTCGGTTCTGTAATATTCCTGAGTAACCATCGTATGTCAGAGCAGATGTGGGTATTGCCATTGACTACTGACATACCTCCATAATGCTTTGTGGTACACCTTGGAATGTGTCACAGTAATGTTTGCGTAGCTAGGTTTGGAGGATGTGATAAGGGATCCCGGAGCCCTACTGAGGCTGTCCAGTGAGCTACCCCACCCATGGGATTGTACTCCACTTTGCAACAGCCTCCACCTTTTGTTGTACATTATGTCCATGGAACTGGACCCCCAGAGTGGTGTCCGTTATCTGGTGGGTACCATCATGGCTCTGTTTGGAATAGCATGATCCATGCAGTCGTGTAAGTGCTAATGAAGTGCACTGGGGTATGTTTTAACGTTTGTATGTGCATTGTCCATCTGCACACGTGTCATGATGTTTACTACTGCTGTCATAAGACGTCTGTAGTAGGTGTTGCACTAATCTTGTACTATGTATGGCGTGAAGGGTGTGGTGCCGGGATGTGGATAACAAGGGTGATTAGCATATGTTCGGAAACTACCAACGAGGGGATAACCACAGGTGTGGAACACCAGTGACATGTTGGTAATGTCCATGTCTAGGATACTGTTGGTCTTGGTGGTGGTGTGTATGGGTTGATCCAGCCGAGTGGAGGTTATGAATCCTGGACAGCATTGGCCTAATGTGTCAGTACATGAGTAGCTATCCCAGTTAAGTGTGGGGTAGTGTCAGTCGCACATCAGTAGTACCTGTCTAAACCCTACTGTCCAGTGCACCAAGAAATGAGGGCCGGTAACCATGGGGTATGTTGTTGAATCCATAGCATGTTACAATGTGTATAGCAGTTCTGGCCACAGTTAGTTGCATGTTGATCACCTCTGATGCATTGTGCTAAGTAACCAGCCAGGAGGTGTGTACAACATAGTGAAATATGGACACACCTCAGCCGTGGGTGTTCCGGTCCAGGTTACATGACTGAAAGGTGTGGTCTGCATATAACCTGTCAGTGCAGGTGTGCTCTGCAGACCCTAGAGCCAGGTCCCAGTCACTGCAGAGATATTGAAGTGGTCCATTATAAGGAGTGCCTTGCCTGCGTGCGTCAGAGATGATGTCAAGCATTGAGTCACATGACCCCATGTTTTGCTTGCCTGTTCCTGTTCTGGTGGTGAATATTATTGGAAACTGTGCAAGACAGGCAGTATAGGAGCAGCAAGAGCCTTACATGTTATCTGTACTCCCAGGGCTGACAGGTGCAGGTCATCTGTGCCAAAGCATCGTGTTTTGTTGACCATGTCATTCAAAGCGGACAGATACTGGATGCCTGTGGAATGACAGCAGAAGCATAGGCAACTGTTGAAGTGAAACAGTCAGTTGTTGTACAGTGGTATCTAGTCTGGATGAATGCAGAATGCTCCCCAGGGCTTGGCTGATACCTTCTGGGCTACAAGACCGGAGAGATATTGCATGTCCCTGCACATGTAGTCTGGGAAGTTACATCTCAGGGCAGTCACACTTAACATGGAGAATGACAGTCAAATTGTACCTGGTGAGGTGTGGCATGGGTGCATAGGTTATGTTGCAGAACCAGTTACCTGGCAGCTAGATGTAAGCGACTATCGCCTTGTGTAGCCTGCTGAGTGGGACATCAGTGTGACCGCCTACAGAGTCACCTATGACTGGTGTGTTGGGTTAGTTATAACACCCTATTGTCTGTATTTGATGGGCACACATGAGTCTGTGGGCTGTAAGTAATTGTTGTTGTGTTTGGTGATGGGGGCTGCCTCTGGTGACTACACAGAGTATGGAGAGGTTCTGCAAATGTCGTACTCATACTATTTGTGGCCTGTGGTGGTGGAGATCTTGTGAGACTATGCGATGAGTGGGGTGTGTTGCAAATGTTACACGTCCCCACATGAATGTCAGGTTCAGTCTGGGTTGGTGAGAGCATTACCCCCAGCATGGCTATATATGTACATCTCCCACAGGCTGTAGTGTTATATGTTGGGAGGTGAGCATTGACTGTGTACATGAGACAATTGCTCTATTGCCACATGTTCGCCATATTCATCATATAGACAGGCGATAGCACTGGTACATGACAGTTGGACATGCCTGTATATTCAACCATGTCTCACAAGATATGTGAGTTACGTGTGTACAACAGCTGTTGTACTGTAAGCAAGCTGGAAATGTAAGGACAGACAGTGTACTTGTAAGAAATGAGTTGGAATGGGTGCTATAGTAATTAGTAGCTCGTGAAGTGCTCACAAGTTCTGAACAAGTGCTGAGCATGAATATGCAATACAGATAGGGTGTTGGATAATATCAACCCACTGCAACCCACAAGTGGAGACAACAGTCATAATTGGAAGCACTGCACTATTACCCTGCTGAGTATGTTCTGAAAGTCTATGAACCTTTATCAACGTAGATGTTAGCAGTACAGAAGTAGATGACAGTACGGATGATTTCACACTGCATAGCATACCTGTGACAGGTCATAGGACATCATCACCCATACCGTGTTCCAGCTACACTGAGTATACTAGATGCACCTTCGTATGTCACAGGAGTGTTCTACCAGTGGCCTGTTGACAGAATCAACACTACAAAAGGTGTCAGAGTGACATGTGCATATTACACCAGTGGCAGCTACAGTAAAACAGGGTTAATGTTTTGCACTCCCCCCTCATTGTAACCCATACCACACAGACAAATGGGAGGCATCTGTGTATGTAAGGATGTGAATGGCCATGACCTAGGAGCAATAGCTCTCTCAGTGTTGTGGACAACATACAGAAAGGGCTTTGTGGGTGAGGTGTGTGACATATGTGGACAATCTGACAGCTGATAATAGCATTGTCACCGCTAGGTGACTAACCCTGTACCCATTAACTATCACCTAGGCAGCGGTCAACATTATGGACACTGTGTAAGGGATGGTGCTGTGCAATTCACCTCCCTGAGTTGGTGACATCTCCAGGCCTATTAGGTAGTCATATGAGGCAACCATGTCATGACAGCGTGCCATCCATGAGCATGGAGATCATTGGACAGGCATACTTAGCACTCGGGTGACCAATATCGGATTACATATCACCTTTAAGGGGTATTGGCCATGCGTGGATGGGCGATACCAGCCTTCACAATCCTCACCTCTACTATGCAGCATGCTGGCTACCTTGCATAAAGATATGTGCTACACTGTGATGTTGGACATGCTACACGTACATATCCTTATCTGAAAGACATACGTCATGGACAGCCACCATCCTACTACAAGGATCGCCACATGCTGGTCAGATCCCTGTGCCATACATGTTACATACTCCCGTCATACCATGCAACCCTGTCCATCAAAGCTGCACATGTCATCTCTGTCATACATGGTGTGATGACCGCATGGTAGATGTATTATTAACTGTCTGGATCAGTAATGTGGCACTGATGCACCTCGCGGTGGCAAAATGGCTGTCAGATACAGCTAGGAAACCTTGCCCGCACATGCTATAGTTGATAACCATCCCTGCGAATGACGCCCGGCTAGCCATTGTCCCATGTCTATCACGTGTGCAACACAGGCGATCCGTGGCAGGATGTTGAACTGCTGTACAGTGCCGTGTAGATGTATATGGCAAAACACATGCATGTAAAGGTTCCGTGCGTACATGTGCATTGTCACTGCTCATGTCCATTAAGACAGTGTATGTGTTGATATGTGACATATACACAGCATCAAGGTCAACAGCATCACTGTGGACACATCCAGGCATGTGCTGATAGGTAAGAACACCAGTACAGGCAAACAGACATGCCCACATCAAGACAGCATTCACATGGAGTATGAACAATGTAAAGAGGAGACACACATATATGGTGATGATATCCAATGCATAACGGGTGTTACATGTGTGTGACACAAACATGTCAGTTGTGTCAGTGTCATGATGATTTGCAAAGATAACTGTGCAGATGTATTAGATTTAATACAAACGTATGTGCAGTGGTATCTCTGTACATCTCTGTGATACTGTGACCTGTCACCATCATTATGTCTTCCAGATAATGCCTCATTCACGCCTGCCAGCGTACAGCTGCCAGGAGGATGATGTCCTCATCCCGTACCTCCATGAGAACTATGAGGTGTTGTTCAGCCATGTGCCACAGCATGTCCAGCAGCATGTTGACCTGTGGCAGGACCTTCACAGGAGGGTTAATGATGTGGGTGGCCATAACCGCACCTACCAGCAGGTGCGCAGACACTGCACGGACTTGATACGACATGCGAAACAGTGTGCCACTGCAATTGCCAGGGAACAAGGTGGAACAGGTGGTGGGCCACCAACACAGCCCCCACTCACACACACTGAGGAGCTACTGGCCAGCCTGGGGACACCCTCAGAACAGCATCCACAAACACTAGCTGCCATCGTGGAGGTGGGTGTCTCCCATAATGAGCCTGGAGTTGCCTGGTAAGTCACTACTGCACATATGACTATTATATCCCATTTAGTTGCATGTGTCACTGTACAATATGTAATGTAACATCATATGCAAGGTATGTTTATACACATGCTGCATACTACAGTATGCTACCCTGTGTATGCACACATGTGCATACTATATGCTATTGTACAGGCAAATGTGTTAACATGCACAGTGCACCCTGTGGCTGTCATACAGTCATGGATAATGTTCAAACTGCTGTGTCACCCCTATACAGGTACCTCTGGCGTGCCGCACAGACATCAGTCCATTGCAGGTGAGACTGTCATCAGTATCAGGCATGTTAATACATATATCTATTCACCAGTTAACACATGTATACATGATGTATGGTCCAGTCACGATATACAGGTCGCATCTCCCATCATTCACACTGGCTACCCATGTGCAATATATACAAATGAAATGAAACACTGACATGAAACCACAGTATCTGTCATTGCTACATGTGTGGACAGCTGTGCATACAACGGTGGAGGTGTTGTTCAATGTAGGCATATGTACTATACATTGGAACAACACATGTGTGGTATGCAAACAGTACCACACAGTGAACTAGGATATGGGCAGCCCACAGGAGTCACCATTGTGTTATATACCCCTGCAATGGGTGCATACATTGTGATGTGCCATCTGACATGTCTCAGACATGTAGTGTTCTGGCTGCAATATTGTCACACTATCCCATAATACATACCCCACATACCAAACATACAACCTGTTGTCTGCATAGCTCTGTGGATGGTGACATATCTGACATCTATGGGTGTATGTCATATGGGACTACACAGACATGTGAGATAGATGGCCATCGCAAACATTTGGCCAACACATGTTCACACATGGCCATGGAGGATGGCCAGAGACATGTAGCCACACAGTAGATGTGATGTGTATACACCCTGTTGCACATTGTCCACACATGGTCCAACTATAGCCTTAGTTGACTGATTATACAGTTGATGTGGTACACTGGACATCCTAAAAGCCTGTGCACAGCTAGTGGAGGTGTCACGTAAGTCGACCATATAAGATGTGTTGAACATCACGACTGTGTCATAGCATGACAGTAGTCACCTGTACAGCTTCCACAGACATTGACACCACATCAGGCCACAGATACCGTACATTTCCCTTGCTGCTGTAGGACATCACCATCAGCCGTGCACCTCGTGTGTGTGGTACATCAATGTCATGTGGGACATGGTGTATTGATAAGTCTGCCATGTTTGGACATGGTTGCCAGGCAGCTAAGACTCTGTAGTAGTTGTGCAGGGGTGTCATCCGTAGTTCTTCCAGTGACCTGTCACATGACACAGCATGGTTTGGTGTGTATACACCTCAGCAACATGGGTCACAATCCACAGTTATGTCATGTGTATGCACGCAGTTATGGTTATGCAATGTGCGCATATTACACACTGTATAGCAATATAGATGCCTCATGATGCCATGCAATGGCACAATGTCTGTACTTCATACTGTATAGCAATGTAGACGCCTCACACTACCCTTCCATGCTCATGCACATTTGCTAAATGTGCATTCTATCTGTAGGGCATACAGACAACACTGCAATGTGATACCCATTACAATGCTGTATATGTGTCAGGACACCATTGTGTCAGACATGTATGCATGTCAATGCACACGTCAGCAGATTACATGTCAAGGTCACTTCAGCCATGTGTACTGTTAACCTGTGCTGGTCCACATGGTGTATCACAGGAATGCATGCTTACTACCATGATTGTATGAACTGCATGGCTACTGATATGACACCTGCTTGCTGTTGTGTGCAGCCCAGGGAGGTATGCTAACTACCACTATTAATGTCTGAGCTGCATGCCGTCTGCTGTATCACATGCATGCTGCATGCCGTCTGTCAAATCACATGCATGGTGTGTCTGTGTGTGCATGTGTGTGTGTGTGTGTCTGTGTGTGTGTCTATTGTAATGTAGAGTCTTTCTTTGCATTCACAGGTGATGTAGGTGCATTACCCTCCTGCGGTCCGTCTGATGTTAGTGTCCCCACAGATACTAGCAGTGATGAACATATGCATAAGGTACAGGCAGGTTTATCAGGGGCTGAATTTGTGCCAATGGTTGCCATCCCAGCTATGTCCCCCTCTTCCCCGCACACAGTTCTCATGCCAACACATACCCCATCACCAGTGGCCATAGAGGAAGGACAGTCAGCGTGTGTTAGCTTGGAACAGGAACATGTGGTGGCTACAGAAGGTGTGTCTCCACACCATGGTGTCAGTGTAATGACTGCAGATGTGCCACACAGGCATGTGGCCAGTGCTGCTCATAGGAGGACCTCTGACAGACATGCACCTGCAGGACAGAGTGCAGCAGCTGGTGTCATCAGACGCATGTTCCAGACTGTAATGGCGACACAGGCATGTGCTGAATGGCAGAACAGAGAAGGGCAGAGGCTTCAGAGGGCTGCTATCCATACTCTAAATGACAACATCCATGCACTGGCAAATGCTCAACAGCAGATTTCTGATGTTCTGGACAGGCGATTGGGTGACATGGTCGGAATCCTTGACCATGGCATGGCAATCCACGAGCGTGAGCTGTCTGTGCTGGGACATCTGGTAGGAGTGAGGCGTAGGCCACATGGACATAGGCCAGCTACACCACCTAGTGCAGGTCAACGTGAACGAGCCACCTCACATGCCCGCTCCCATAGTGCCGGTAGCAGTAGCAGTGCAGCGGGTGCTGCGCTGTCCACACCAGGACACAGCAGGCCACGTGGACATGGCACTGGACGTTCCCAGCAGGGACACGGTTCCAGTGAACATGTGTCATCGGACAGTAGCCAATCTGTACCTCCGCCTGGTAGTGACCATGCAATCCCTGGCAGGCACACGTCACGTGGCCATGGCCGGACACAGTGAGCTGTACATCCTGGTCTGCACAATCTGGAGCTGTCAATAATACCCCTGTGTAGGCCTGGCAAAAGTCATAACTGTGTGCACTCATACACGCACACAGCAAAAACATCTGTAGGGCACCACAACACCCACATGCATAACTACCACACATGTCCAATCAGATCACCGGCCCTTACCCACACACATGATGTCATCCACTAGTGCAGCCTATACCTATACCCCTGGCAAACATTATCACCCTGTGCATATGATGATGCCTGTGCCGCATCCCTGTCATCCACACCATCGGTGCAGGGACATACTCTAATGCTCTGATGCACAGGGTGAACAGAATAGTGAGAGAAGTGTTTATTACATTAGTTGTGTACTGTTGACATGCACCAGACATACCATTTAGTACAGGTTTATAATGCATTGTTATATGTTCACAGTATGTGTCTTGGTAACAACAGTAACAGCATGTTGGTAATGATACCCTGGTTCCCTCCTTATGGTCTACTTGCATGTGCCAACAAGTAGCAGTGTTTCCAGTTTCCCATGTGTAAATGTGGAATACTCACAGGCATGTATGGCAATACCAGCATGCTATAAGTAGCCTCTACCTGACTGTTAGAAAGGCTACCATACCACAGATGTCCACACATCTACTGATCCAGAAGCATGTGGGCTGTTTAATAGGCTACAGTGGCTAGAGACATGACATCCATACCAGGTCACATCACAGGTATGTTGACATGGTGCGGGGGGTTTACACAGTGGTCTGGCCGATGATAACATTAGAGGCCACTTGATAGCATGAGGCCTCACTGTGTAACAGTAATACCCTGTCACATTACAGGATGAGAACACACATAGACATACACAGAAACACACAGTAACATGCCCACACTCACGGGGTCAACAACACTATAACGCACACTCGATAGTGTTGAGGTGAGGACCCCTGCCTATGTGGTAATCACCCTCACAGTACTGTGCACCCACACAATGCCACACAGAGAATGAACATGTACAGGTAGCCAGTAAGGCTGAGACCGATGGCATCAACAGGGTAGTAGACTGCATCACCATGAGGGGTTAGGGATCCTGTCTGTTCTGTATGGTAGCATACACCCTCACTCCATGCACCAGACAGCCATACATACATACACACACACACACACACACACACACACACACACACACACACACACACACACACACACACACACACTGGAGTCCACAAATGTCATTCACATACGGATAGCTGACATGTGTGTGATACACACACCACCCCTGCCTACGTCATGCTTTCCACACTGCAGTATGTACAGATCTCTACAACAGAGTACAGGGGTGTGTAACAATTGGGATGTATTCCCCACCATATGTGGCATATATGGTCACACAAGCAAACACACATGGCAGTACTGTGAATGATAGACCTGCTATATGATGATACGTCTGACAGATATGCAGCAGTATTGGCTGCATTATGTGTACCAACGCTACCTTCGGCAATTGTGCTGCTATATGCACACGGGAGGATGTAAGTGTTACAGGTGTCAAGTGAGTTACAGTCAGTTACACCCGACCGCTGTGTAGGTTTTATGTCTTCACCGTCAAGTAACAGTAACATAGCGTACTGTTTGCACATGTAATGGTAGGATGGCTTGTGACACACCTGTGAGCCATGCACGGCAAACATCCATCTGCAAAGGTGGATCACCACTTTATGTACACACATCCATCCATACCTGATGTACATCCTACCGTACTGTCAGTATTTCACCATATACAGGTGTCAATGATGGGGCTGCAGTGCAACTGCATGTTGTAGTTAGGCACAGATGAATTACATACATCAGCTACTGCACATGCATGGTAGCTGCATGCACACCACTACATGTGCATGTGTGTTGGTCCTACATGCCTGTCATGTAGCCATGTTTGTATGCATTGCAATTGGTGGACATGTGTGATGACATACATAACACATGGACTGTTGTATGATATGATGGGTGTCATGGGTTACTAGTACAGAGGGAATGTTTCCTCGGTCAACATTGCTACCTCATGTACTGTTAGCATTCAACAGCCATGGACCTACCTACCATGTGCATGCATGTGATTGCTGTAGCCACTTGTCTGCAAGGAGGACAGCAAAAGCTATGCTATGTATATATGTGTTTGTGTGTGTGTGTGTGTGTGTGTGTGTGTGTGTGTGTGTGTGTGTGTGTGGTCCATGCACATATCCACTGCGATTACATGTATGTCATATCCAAACATGTGTGTTCTTTGGTGTACAGCGACAGTCATTTGTCACAGCTGTGTAAGACCCAGGGCCCCTGTTATGTGTAGAGCAGACCTGGTTATGTACAGTGGTATCATTGCATTGCATAACACATGATGGAACCCTGTCAGTACATGTGTAGTCTGCACAGTTGCTGCAGACCTATGTACAGTCCACTGGTCATGAGTCACACGGTGTTGTGGTAATGTATGGATGTGTGTTGCTGGTCCAAGGACATGGTAATGTCTGAGGGCTACATAGTGGAATGCGGCGTTTACCTCTGTGATCTGCACCTGAGACATCTGTGATGGCTCTTGAGTGTGTACTGGTCAGTACATGTGAGTGGCCTTCATGTACGTGGGGACAGTAACACCATACTGTGCCCTTCCATGTTTAGAATCCGTGTGCATGCAAGACAGCCCTTTGCTACTGCTAAGTATTTGAGCAAGCCCAGTATGCCGTTGTGTAGATGGACACACAGTACATTCCAAACTGTGCCCTTCCGTGTTTAGAATCCATGTGCATGCAAGACAGCCCTTTGCAACTGCTAAGTGCGTGAGCATGCCCAGTATGCCATTGTGTAGATGGACACACAGTACATTCCAAACTGTGCCCTTCCGTGTTTAGAATCTGTGTACATGCAAGATAGCCCATCGCTTCTACTAATTGTGTGAGCATGCCCAGTACGCCGTTGTGTAGATGGACACACAATACATTCCAAACGGACATGTGATACTGTGTGAGCATGCCCAGTGACACCTTGTGTCGGTGATGTGCCTCTGTGTATGGGCATGGCCATTGACATCCTGTATAGTGATGGTGGTCATCCAGGCAACAGATGTCCATACCCCATGTCAGGATGGATGCCTACATTGAACACACTGGTTAACTGTCTTGAAGGGTGTACTGTCTGTGGCACATCTCGTATCTATGTAGTGTTGTAATAGTGCTCGGTAGATAGGCAGTTGTCCCGCTCACATCACTGCCATGTGTTTGTCTACGTCTACCTTGGGACAGTAATATGCTTTTAGACTGCTCTATCGGCGTCTTTGCCTTTGCAGATGATGTCATCCACCTAGAAGTATGCCTCTGGGAGAGCTGTGTTCCAGTAATCTCGGTAGCACGTTCTGTAACTGCGTAATGCTGTAGTGTGATAAGGTAGTTAGGTGTATGTTCGACTCCCAGTCCTGCCAAGTGTGTGTGTGTGTGTGTGTGTGTGTGTGTGTGTGTGTGTGTGTGTGTGTGTGTGTGTGTGTGTGTGTTTCCGGCTGCCTGGGGACAGAGAAATGCTTTTAGACATCTCACTCCACATACATTCCCTATCGGCATCTTTGCCTTTGCGGATGATGTCATCCACCTAGAAATATGCCTCTGGGAGTGCTGTGTACCAGTAATCTCGATAGCATGTTCTGTAACTGCATAATGCTGTAGTGTGATAAGATAGTTAGATGTATGTTCAACTCCCAGCCCTGCCAAGTGTGTGTGTATGTGTGTGTTTCCAGCTGCCTGGGGACAGAGTAATGCTTTTAGATGGCTCACTCCACATACATTCCCTATCGGCGTCTTTGCCTTTGCGGATGATGTCATCCACCTAGAAGTATGCTTCTGGGAGTGCTGTGTACCAGTAATCTCGATAGCGCGTTCTGTAACTGCGTAATGCTGTAGTGTGATAAGGTATTTAGGTGTATGTTTGACTCCCAGCCCTGCCAAATGTGTGTGTGTGTGTGTGTGTGTGTGTGTGTGTGTGTGTGTGTGTGTGTGTGTGTGTTTCCGGCTGCCTGGGGACAGAGTAATGCTTTTAGACGTCTCACTCCACATACATTCCCTATCAGCGTCTTTGCCTTTGCGGATGATGTCATCCACCTAGAAATATGCCTCTGGGAGGGCTGTGTACCAGTAATCTCGATAGCGCATTCTGTAACTGCGTAATGCTGTAGTGTGATAAGGTAGTTAGGTGTATGTTTGACTCCCAGCCCTGCCAACTGTGTGTGTGTGTGTGTGTGTGTGTGTGTGTGTGTGTGTGTGTGTGTGTGTGTGTGTGTGTGTGTGTATTTCCGGCTGCCTGGGGAAAGAGTAATGCTTATAGACATCTCACTCCACATACATTCCCTATCGGCTTCTTTGCATTTGTGGATGATGTCATCCACCTAGATGTATGCCTGTGGGAGTGCGGTGATGATGGAACTCGGTAGCGCATTCTGTTACTGCATAATGCTGTAGTTTGGTAGACTAGACAGGTAGGTGCTCGATTCCAAGGCATGGCAGGTGTGTGTGTTTGGCAGTTATACCGTATGTGTTGGTATCTGTGGGTGGCTAGCTGCAGGATGTGTTCAGTGTGTTTTGTTGCTGACCTATATAGTGTCCACAGCCTGCATATTCTGCCAAGACACTGGGTTGTCAACACATACATTCGCCAATAGGTCTGGTGAGTAACTGTCAGCAGCCCTACTCTTACCCTTGATACGGTCTGACCCATGTGACGCAACATAACACACGTGCCTTGATAGTAACAACACTACATGATGCAGGTGGCACATGTTGTTTCCTTTTCATTCCTGTCTAATGCATTGCTGTCATGTGGTCCGTTGTTGTGATATAAATGCCATATCTACATATGTGTGTACATGTATATGTGTGTATGTGTGTGTGTATATATATATATATATATATATATATATATATATATATATATATATATATATATATGTCCGTGTATATATGTATACAAATAATATATATGATATATGTAGATGTAGAGGTGGACATAGATGTGAACATAAATGTCTGGGGACATCAGCACTATTGAATGTTTGTGCCGGATGATCTGTACGTGATAACCTGGGTTCTATGTATATCTGCCATGGCGTGGTGGTAATGCACATCGTCTGTAGTGTGCAGGGCCACGGGTTGTAGACGTGTAGACACCGGTTATTTTGTTGCTGGGAAGACCATGGGACATCGAATATGGTGATAGTAAGGCACCTGTTGCCAGTTGTGCATGGATCTGAGCGACACTGAGCAATGGTTATTAATTTGGAGGTTCGGTATGGGTCATATAACTATTCATTAGAAGACTATACTATGCAGATGAGGTTGACTATAGTGTATCACATTTATCACCAGGGTGTGCTGCTGGTCCCTGGAGTGTATGTGTGTAGTCAGCTGGGTGCAGGTCTCGAATATAGTTGACAGCATGGGAGGGGGATCAGGCATACTGTATGTACATTGCAGAACTGTGCCTCAGTGCTCCTGCCTTAGCACACCTAAGCTAGGGGTGTGTCTATACCTGCCTGGTGACATTGGGAGGGATGACAGCAGTGGTGGGGTAGTCAGGGTGTACAGGCTGCACAAACAGGTGTTGATCAACACAATCAGCAGATGACATGGCCAGCCCACACATGAACAGTACCTTAATGCGAGCAAGCAGCATACACACAGGTTTCGTTCGCACTCTACACCACCGGTGTATACCTGCAGGGACATTTCACGACACAGTCCAACCAAATGACACGGGCTGCAGCAGGCAACATATACCAACATGTGCAGGAGACTGGGGCAGTGAGGATGTGTACGCTGCCGAACAACCCTTACTGGGGTGACATAAGACTTTATAGACTGAGGGTGACTTACCAGGAGCTACATGGGCTGCGGATGTTGGAGCACTATGGCGTGGACAGAGACCTCCTACAGCAGCTTGTTGACCTGTGTCTGCCACACCTGACACATCAAACAGGCCAAGGGAAACACTTCACAGTGGATACCATGGTATGTGTTGGCCTAGGTGTACTAGCCACAGGTACCTCACACAGCACAACTGGGGATATCATGGGTATCTCACAGGCATCTGCATCCAGAGTATTGCACCAGTTCACAGATGCCATGTCAACACATGCTAGTGAGCGTGTACATGTCCTCAACACATGTGATTAGTAGACTAGCAATATGCATCTGTTCAACCACATGGATGACTACCCTGGGGTACTGGGTGCTATAGCCTGCACACACATACACATCGTAGCACCACCCGGTGAGCGGGGTAGGGCCTACAGTCACTGCAGGGGCATACCCTCCAACAGCTAGGCCATATGCGATGGCCAGGGCATGAGATTGAATGTGTGTGCTGTCTGCCCTGGAAGCTATGATGTGTCCGATATATGGCTTCTGACACAGCTGTAGCACACCAATGCCAATATGGACATCCCCTACAGTCTCCTAGCGGGGGATGCTGGGTAAACACTGGTGTCGTGGCTAATGACACCCATCAGCAATGCACACAGACCTGAACACTCACACCATACTGAGGCGGATGCACACGCAAGACATATACTTGTGCATGTGTTTTGGATGCTCAGTTCACAGTTCTGGTATCCGGACACATCCGTTGGAGCTCTGCAGTATTCACAAGCTACATGCATACATGTTGTTATGGGATTTGCTATGCTACACAATATTATCCTGCAGTAACAGTTACAGCAGGAACAGCATGGGGCAGGGCCACACAGCCCAACACCACTGCCAAGGCCTGTACAGGCACAGTGTGACTTGGTGAAGGAACTACCTGAGCAGGGCACAGTCAGCGAAAGCCCGTGCACAGTATGACCTGCCCTTGGCAGAGGCAACACAAGGCATATGCACTGATACAGTAGGTACCCACGGATTTCCCCTCTCTCACCCGCACACAGTACAATGGATGCCAAACATGACAGTACCTGTGCTCGACCATGTATAGGAGGTGCACTGTGTGCATCCAAAATAGGCAGCACTACAGCATCGTCCTCAAGTCTGGAACACACCCAGGGTATGTCTATTGACCTAACAAGTGGCAGTTGTATTAGAATGTGTAGTTACCCATTGCTATGGTATGTATGTGAGCATACAAGTGACTGTGGTGGCCAAATGTTAGGGCAGCAGACAGTACACATCCATAGTGGCACCATGACCTCTGTAGCACATACGGCGGTCACAATGGTAGCCTGTAGTACACAGGGTGTCCTAACCCACTGCAGATTATGGGCTGACCATCATGTGTGTTTGTACAGCCCACACACGTTCCATGCAGCTGGACAGATGTGGACCAATACAGACAAATGATATACGATGGCCTATGGATATGCCCAATGAATGACCCCAACCTCCTAAAACACACACAGATGACAGCAGGCCAGGCAGTTTGATGTAGGTTGTGTAAGCTAGGACATCCAACACCACTGTGCTGGTAATTAAAGCTGGGAACTGATGTACCCTGGTATCCCTCCAACCAGCAATTTAGGTAGGTCCTCACACTGACATGGAGTACCCAGCATACCAGCACAGTAGCGGCAGATGTGTACAACTGTTGGCTGTGCCCCCCGTCAAACCTACACATGTGAGAGTCATGTGCGCCACCCACGGTGCTGTGTAGGACTGTGGTTGTGGTTGGATGTCCCCCCACGCCATGCAGACATGTAGCAACTGTCAATGCCACATGACCATTAGCTACCCTGCAGACACAGCATGATACCTGTCTGTGTAGAACGGAGGGGTCAGCAACACAGTACTATCTGGACATGTGATACATGCAATACAGTTGACCATACTTGGCATGCTCACACACATGACGGTATGATGGTAATGTCGGTCGACAACATGCGTAACAGTCATACTGGGCATGCTCACACACTGAAACACAGGGCGGCCAGGCATGCATACACCAGTGGTCCAGACATATCTGCCAGTACATTGCTATACTGTTGGATGTCTGTGCTGTATGGTGTGTGTGTGGTCTATTGTCTGTACATATGCATGGTCTATTGTTAATTCACATGAGCTATGTGTGCAGGGTACTTCTACCATCACGTGTATAGGGCGGTTCTTTGTTTGCGGACAGGCGGCCTTTGGATACAGACTGGGTAAGGCACATTCCAGCAGGTGGGAGCAGTTGTGCGTGGGTTTGCACAGTGTTAAGCACTGCTGACCTCTGGTCACTGCACCTTATACACGTTTAGATTCCACATTTCTTTGACAGTGCACTACTGGCATACTGTTAGACAAACACGCTTACAGCCGCTCGCTCACCAACATTTCCGCTTAATACCAGAACTCTCCACCAATCAGGGACACATTTCTACAGAATCAGGGACAGGTCAAGAAAAATCAGGGACACTTTTACAAAAGTAGTGCTATTAACTTGAAACATTGACAGAATCAGAGCATATGACTTAATACACATATTCTGAAGTAACAGTTGTTTATAACTCTTACTTATTGTTATTAGTCAGTAAGTGTAATTCACCACCTTTCCTTCAACAGTGACTAATTTTAGGAGGGATTAAGAGGGACAGAGTTAAACCTTCAGTCAAACTCAGGTACGTACCTGACATTCAGGGACAGTTGAGTGGTATGGACAATACTCTAGCCATTGCAACTGTCCTGATTAGGGGACATTCTCATGTTGTACATGTCTGTACTGGTTGCTTGTTACAGGTCTTGTATACCTGACACGTTGATATGTCATATGTAGTAGCATAAGCAACTTTACTGCTGCTAGACTACGCTTTGATTTGTTCCGATATGTATATTTCTGTACTATGCATGGCTGTAGGTATGTTCTGCCCTGGTACAACTGACATTTCTACAGAGCAGGTTCCACTTTGGCCATTCAGAATGGTGGCAGCCCTATAGACCCTATATGTAGAGCTATCACATGTGTCAAGGCAACACATACCCACAGCCAGTAGTAAACGGACGACTTCCATGGTTTGCATACATTAAGGTTATTCCTGTAGCATTATAATTGATAATACTGTTTCCTATTACATGTAGCTGTTACTGATACAACAAATTGATGCCTGACACCACTACACACACTATATAGCCTCCATTCCCGACCTCACAGGCCATGTGCCATAACTGTCATTTTGCAGGACACAACTGTCCAGATGGGTGGTCCCTCGCAGGCGTACGGGTGTTGAACCTCTTCTATTATGCTATCATCTACCTAAGGTGGTCAGCAAATTATGCACTTTCCGTCAGTAGCAGAACTCACATACCAATGGGTGTGAATGAACACTGTATCAGGAACAGTGCATAACACCCTGTGGGACACATTTAGACAATTAGTTCTATTAACCAGACACATTCACAGTCACAGATCATATGTATTCATTCACGTTTGTCGAGGTATATGCTGTTTGTGACTCATACATGTTGTCATCTGTCATTACCTGTATTCCGCCACTTGTTCACCTAATATCACTAGTTCAGGAAGTGTTTAGTTGGATTGTGTTACATTCTGATACATAACTATGGACGTCCATGCTAATCGGGTACACGGCACTGATTTGGTCTCTATGTATTCCCCCAATGGTTTACAGACTATCCGGTAGATGTGCTCTTCAGGTTTGGGAGGTTTAGGCGTATGCTATGCCCACATAGGAATATTAATGACTTCCACTGGGCGGGCCTACTACATCTCTGCCAACCAGCACCTGCACACTTAAGCCCATTAATGTATACCCATGGTCCACCTACCTGGCACCCCTCTACAGCAGTCATGACAAATACTTACTGCGAGCGCAGCTGGGGTATGAGCACACCCCTACACATTGCCCACTCTCCCCGTCTCGGGACACATGTCGTACGTTTTGTCAACCCATGTATTATTACACTTGCACAACCTACTGTTCCATGTACACCTACATCCTGCTTGTATTGGTGTCAGCAGATTCACTCGTACCCTGAATTTTTGGGGTCCCGCAAGGGACAGCGTTATCTATGTTTAAAGTGTAGACCTTGCAGAACTCTCCCACTGGTACTTTCATACCGGTGTTTTGGGCAGCGGCAGTGTATTGATCTGTATTGCCTGTCTGTATGTCTGTCTGGCCTAGCTGGGCGATGTGGGGGGTACAACGTTTATTTATTGGACCTCCCAGTCACATATGCCCAGGCTGTAAATATGTTACCCCTAATTGCTGTGAAGTAACCTATTTATGTACATGTGTATATCTGCACTGACATATATATTTTGTTTTGTGTGTATGTGTATATATATCACTACCTGTTGTTTGTGTAAACATATCTATCTATATATATCCGTAGTATATCCTTGTGTGTGTGTGTATATATATATATATATACATATATATATATATATATATCCGTATGAATATATATGCGTATGTACATTAATATAGATATATGTATATATACGTTTTTATCTATATATACATCTGTGTGTCCATTAACCTATACATTTCCCGGACATGGACACTTACACATGCGTATTGGGTTTTATCTCTGCTTCAACAGCATACTATTGCCTTAGTCATTATGACACCGACACTTCACTTCGGTGAACTTGTGCTCAGTATATTGCGCATTATACAGCAGACAGATGTTGCATGTTTTTCATGTCTGGGGTGCCGCTGCTAACTGGGATGTGATACAGTGTCATTCGACCTATTACTCGTATGCACAGCCTATTATTCCTGCTACTGTGTTTGTTTCTGTGCACATTCATATTATTACTGTTGATAGGATGTGTGTTTGTGTTACTGTGACTGTACGTCAACATATCGTTGTCTTCATGTAGTTGTGTCTTTCTGCTTTTCCCGGTTTGGGGTTGTCACAGCAGAATTCCGTTCCACTCATGGGTGGTGTATAGGTTTTACGTGCCGGGCTGCCAGCCCTGACGCACAACGTCCGACAATGATACGCCCATTCACGCATGTCTCCATGCAAACGACGCTCTATCTGGGAATTGCACCTACGTACAAGCTGACCTCCACGGGCCACTCCATTGCACCTGGCGCAACATACCCTAGCATTCCTGTCTCCATAATCGCATATCCATAGTTTCTCCTGCACACCCGTGTTGAGTTTCCACGCATAACAGCCATTATACACCTGATATCACAGCCATGACACACCTTTACACATTGACCTCTCATGAGCATTGGGGCTCTACACACATTTTGTACCACCTCGTGTATTCACAGGCTCACCATCCATTCATATTTGCACATACGTGCCTTTCCTGGTGTTATGGATTACAAACGATTTGCGGGTTACAAGTGTAGGTGGTTGCAACATGTACTACATTCCGTCTGTTTACAATGTTGACGTAGCACTTCAACGATGTTATGGCCACTGGTATAACCCTGCCTCTGGTGTGAAGAGCAGTGCTCTACTCACACTTGTGCAGCTTTATGTGACATACGCTGTGAGCACTTCATAATTCCTAACTTGCTCTGGATTCCCTTCACAACCCTTATGTTTGCTTTCATCTTTCAGCGTTCCTTATATATATATATATATATATATATATATATATATATATATGTGTGTGTGTGTATGTATATATATATATATATATATATATATATATATATATATATATATATATTTATAGATATGTCTATATATAGATAAATATGTAGATATATACATATTTCTGTTATGTCTGTGGATGTTTATCTATACACATATCTATCTATCTATATATATAAAAGTTACAGCTGTACAAGACAACATACATTTGCTATGCTAATAGCTGCGTACACCCGCGCAGGCGCACTTGCATCTACTTATTCTGAGTTGCATATGTTTACAGGCACTTCTTTGGGATTACATGTGCCTTATTCCTTATGAAAGTACCACTTTGATGGAATCCGGTTAACGGACCCATGCGAACGCGGTCACCTTTACATGTATAAATGTTGGCTTTACAGCACAGAGGCATTCATTACACAATTAATATGTGGTATAGTCGTACTTGAACCGGGAATGCCTTTACGTTGGGCGGATGCTGTAACCACTATACTATTGGTGTTCTGGCTCATTTATATGTATACCCATGGTTCATAACTACTCTGACATATGCCTCACCGCTTCCCTTACACAGCAGGCATCCATTCTCCTGCTGGGAAAACCGCAGTACTACAATTAGGACATTCCCTGTTTCCTACTGCTCTGGACCTGTGCTGCAAGTCTACTCACTCCAAGGATTTTCAGAACTCCTACGCTTATAGTCCTCGCACATACGCGTGTTTGATTGTCATGGTGTTCATGTTCTGGTCCAGGTTTAGGCTCGGCCGACTGGTGACTAGAACTGCCCTGGCGCTGTTAAAAGATCAGACGTAGCACATGGACAGAGTTAGTTCATATTTTAACATTCTACCTGTGTTTACAGATGCAGGTGTTTGGGCACCTCTGACCACATTATTGGGTTGGCGCTACATAATTTAGGGCGGTAGTTTCCACGTGTTTCCCTTCCCATTTGACTATTTCATTCATTTATAGATACAATGAATATTATTCTGGACATCTGTTATAAATTCACTACAGGTATGCAATAGTCCTGTCAACAAATGTGACAGTTGGTTGGTGTACTTATGTGTAAGGACCTCTGTGGTACTTAGGGACTCGTTGCTACAGTGACAGGGACAAGGCTATGACAACTTAGGGACAATCATGGACACTTCTACCATATTAGTACTATTAACTTGGAACGGGTTGACAGATTCGTAATACTACTAATTTTCTGCAGTTAAATGCATGTATTACTCTTCATTGTTGTAAGTAGTCATTCTCATTCAACACCTTTCCTCCAAAGGTCACTGGCTTTGTGAATGGTTAAGAGGCTGGCCAGTTATTGTGCGAATGCTCTGACCATTGGTAGAGTTGACATTGTCATATGTACAGGTTAGGATGTATTCTGGGGATTAGAGTTGCCACCTTTTCAAATGTAAAACTACAATCCACTCTGCTACAGGCCCCATGAAGGCTCATTGTCTCTCCAATTGTTGTCAAGTGTGAGTTTTCTGATGAAGGCTTGAATTTTGGGTCAAAAATGTATTTACTGCTTTTTGGTGTTATCTTGGTGTTTGTGAATAAAGTGCATATTTATACAAGTGGTCTCGGTTTCCGACCTTCATGTGGGCACTCTTTGCAGGTCTATAGTTTTGGTTCCCCTTTTCAAATGGCCAAGTTGGGACATTTTCGGAACACACATCAGATTTTACAAGCCAGCACATACCCACGGTCAGTACAAAGGATAGAACTTTACTTATTTGCCTACATATAAGCCTATTGTTGTAGCGGTTTAGTTGCTTATTCTGTTTCTTGTAAAATTTAGGTATTTTAGATACTGAAATAATTATTTTCTGCAACTATTACATAACATATGGGACATGGTTATGTCCTACAATCCCAGGACATCTGCCATTTGTAATGTATTTTGTCAGGACACAACTGTACAAAGAGGGACTGTCCCTCGTAAAGCGGGACAGATGGTAACCCTACTGCGGACACCAGATTGTTTGGGCCAACACATAGCCACGGTCAGTGCAGGTTTAGAACATTCATTTGTTTCCTAGCTGTGAGCCTTATACCTTTGGCACTTTTGTTGTTTGCCTGTTTCTTCTAGGAATTATGTTTATTCTATCCTGACGTGACCGCTTTAGGCAACTGTTACTTGCAGTATGGTACATAGTTATTTCCTACAATCACAGGACATTTGGCATTGTATCATTGTTGGTCAGGTCACACCTACACACACATTAATTGTCCCTCACACAGTAGATCAGGGGGCATCCTGTTTACATCAGTGCCTTCATCACCCTTATACCATGTGCCACTATGCGAATGTGTGCAATATATTCTCTCGCTTATTCGTGTCGGGACACGTGTGTCACGGGCAGGTGTTTGATCCTGGGTAGTAGGTTCTGCATGACCATCTAGGGCTGGACAGTCTCGTGCACCACTACTGCACATTCCAGCTTGTGTCCAGATATCTACAGGACTGGACTTCGTGTCTTCATACCCATTCTAATGTTTACACAGGTTACTTATCCCATGAGGGATATCCCAAAAATTGAACAAGACCAAAACAAGACAAATACCGAACATTCTTCTGGCATTATAAAAATGTGCTGGGGGTTTACATGCAAGGGATACATAGTTTGCAATCCTGAAACTGCCTAGGGTGACACTACCTACTACATATGCGTAGTGGTCACTATGTGTAAATGTGGCTGCACCAAACCAGTAGGCCAAGTATGGCTGGATTTGGTGGACGTTCAGGTATGGGAGCGGGTTGTGTGCTGTGGAGGGGATGCTGGGTAGTCCATCATGCATCCAGGTGTGTTGCATTTGATATGGCCAGTTCCATCAGGACCAATCTGTGGGTATGTGCCGGTGACATGTCTATACATTTGCATCGCACATTTTAATATTCATATGTTTGTGGGATTGTGTTCTACAGTATGGCCTGTCTGGTTGTATTGCAGATGTGTATACATGTTTTTGTGTTTCTTTCTGCTTCACCCGGTGCTCCCTCATACACCTCCGGTTCACCTATTCTGCATACAACACAGTGTTGCCTTGGAGGATTATACCACTACCCATCCCCCCCACACACATATTCATGACACTCCATCCATCACTGCTTTGGTTGATGGCCCATGACACGGTCAAGGTAACACATTGCATACCCTACATATGTCAGGTACCTGTATGGTTGTGTGGACTACCCTGCCATGTTTGACTTTCCACATGCTATACCTCACGCACATAGGTACACGCCCATACTTAACTTTCATGACATGGTTGGTATACCCGGGTAATACCCGTTCAACTGTGACACATCCTGACAAGTTCGGCTTGGACCGCTGATGTGCGGATTTTGGCTGACTGTTCTAATCATTGGTAGGATGCCACCTTTTCCTATGTCCAGGATGGGATATATTCTGGACACATATCTGACTGCACTGGACAACATGTACCCACAGTCAACGGTACGGATAATACTGTTCCTTTCAGCCTACATGTTGCCTTATTGTTGTAGCAGTTTATATGCTCCTTCTGTTTTGTTTACATGCTTATTCTATTTCCTGTCACATTTGGTATGTGAAATACGGACATACCTATTGTATGTGACTATTACATGCGTAGTGGGATATAATTCGGTCATACGGTCGCTAGATATGTACATTTATCATGTTTTTTGTTATGGACACATCTGCCCAGCTGTGTACCCTCCCTCACAATATGGGTCAGCTGGTGACCCTGACCATTGGGCTGGATGTACCTATTGGCGCGCTAACATATGATGCGTTTCACTTCCACTTGGTATAACTATCTACACTGCGTTGGACTACGGGCACATGGTTTTCAATGTCATTTGTTCGCGGGATAGGGACCCGTTATTCCCTACAGTGCATTTGTGTTTGCTTCTTCATTTTGTGTTCGCAGGAACTGTCTTGCATGCTTTGCATACGTTTCAGTATCCACGGACACTGACAGATTTGATTACTATTGCTTGCAAATTGTTATATGCAAGCATTTTAGGTTGCATGTCGACAGCTGACATTTCCACGCCTCCGTGCGGCACTTCGACACGGCCTATGCACTCGCACTCCTTTCCTATGCACATGGCTGTGGCGGCAGCATGCCTTCATTAATATGCATTTGGCGCTACTGTGCCATCTTCGCGGTGCACGGTCGGCGCAAGCCTAATGCCGGCCTTGCGCCGAGCTTCATGAATCCTGGGGTATATCTTTTTATAGTATATGTAGTTAAATAAAAGTGTTTGGTTGAATGTTGTTTATGATAATGATTAGTTGTTTATTTTAATTGATTTTAGCTATAATAGTTTATTTCCTCATAGTATATGTAGTTAAATAAAAGTGTTTGGTTGAATGCTGTGTTTATGATAATAATTAGTTGTTTTTTTAATTGATTTTAGTTATATTGCTTAGTGCTTATAGATCTGATGCCTCTTCTTTGATTTATTATATAATTTGGTTTGTGCATTGTAAATGTAATCTTATGTGGGGATATTGCTGAGGTGGTGAGGTGGTTATGCTATGTAGTACTGGGGCTGGTTGTCTTATTTTAGTGTTGAATGCTATTAATAGTCTCCTTCCTTTGGCGGTTTGGTGTCGTTTGTTTGGTTCTGTGTACTCCTTTGCCGGCTTGTGCTTGTACACATTAGATAAATGAAAAATAATGTTTTTTTTGACTTGATGATGGAAAGCTTTGGATGTTGCTATGGCAATGGTTGGTTTTGGGACGGCATTGCTGTAATTTTATTAGATAACAGTTATACTGCAGGCTTAAGCTTTCAAACTAAAGCTGAATGAGTTTATACTCATAGTTTCCCACTGAAAATGATAAAAGTCTCCAGAGCTCGAGAATAACTCCACGAGATGCCTGTTGAGCCGAGACGTCCGTTTATCACATCACCATGCTGATTTGGAAGCTTAACTGAACTCTGCACTGATCTGCAGCTAGATGGCGAAATTGGAATGTTTAAACACTCAAGAAGCATACAGCAGATGCTTACATGTCCATGAATGGCAAGGTTTAAGGAATTTTGTTTCAAATGAAAGGGACAATTATAAAACAGTATGTAAACTTGTTTTTTTACTTTGTGTAAACTGTGCAAGGTAGTTTTCTTTTAACTGTTTATTATTTTAAAGCATATTCAATCCATTTAGTCTCTCTAGTCGCTGAACATAAGGAATATGGTTGGTTTAAAAAACAAAGTAGAAAAGGCTCCTGAATGTTACACTAGCAGCTAGAAATATGATGGTTTTAACAAGGTAATGGCAAATTCACATTCTTTACTGCAGTATGACTACTAATAGTAGATCATTTGTAATAGTTTAGTGAGGTACTGTCCTTAGTGCTAGAACTTATATGTACCTTTTGGTTACAAACATTTTATCAGCACTCATATTACCATCTATTTAAAAACACTGCTAGTCAGCAGTGCAACAGGTTTCTGATATCAGTATATATACCCTTCACATATATTATAGAATAATCAGTACTCATTTAGTCTGATACCACATGCTTAGTTTCAGAACAAGACAAATTATATACATCATTTTACCACTAATTTGACAACTGCAGCTGTTGAAACCAGTATTCCTGGTTTGTAATTACAGGAATTCTGTATAAGATATATATATATATATATATATATATATATATATATATATATATATATATATATATATATGTTTAAAAACAATATTTTTCAACTTACATATGATAATAATGTTCATGAGGGAAAGAGAGACCCGTTATGTGTATATATGGTAAATAGGGTCACCAGTAAGTTAATTACAATAAGTTTACCCTGCAAATTCCTTTTTGCTTTCAAGAATAGCAAGCTTATCATTTATATGGCTTTAATTAGATTTTCAGTTATTGAATTTATTTTTTAACAGCTCATTGTCAGTGGTTTCCTAGTTCATTTGGGCAAGTTCTGAGCGCAGACCAATTTTTTTGGGTAATATATATATTCAAACAGTCAGCAAGTTTTTTGATGATGAGAATAAATTAATATAGCTGGTAAGAACATACTTACATATGGGGTACATTCTTAAACTTTACATAGGCACTCCTAATTCCAGGAGCTGAATATAGTAACCTCAGCCATAGTATTACCAAAGCAACTACTTATTTTTACTGCCTGTACCAGAATGGTTGCATTTTAAAATTATGTTGTCATACAATAGTTACACTTCCCATTAATGAAATAGTAGTCATGAATCACTATCTTTCATGGTGTAGCTAAAAGGAGTAATCTTAACGCAAGGAGAGAATTTCATACAATTATCTAACACATGAACTAACATACGTAGGTTTTTCTGTGCTGCACTGACTTCAGATTTGGTGGTACTGAACTCTAATTTGTATTATTTTTTTGGGTACATGATGTGTTATGTATACAACATAAATATATATAGAACTATTCTCTTTGTAATATTATAACATGGTGCGGATCACCTTTAAAACCTCGAAATCGCGTTTGCCCGACACACTAATGACCGACACGAAAAGACCGACAACAAAAAACGCCGACAACGCAAAACACCGAAAACCATTACACCAACACACTACACGTAAACAACACAGTACACTACATAACATATGCACTATCCCTAACCCAAACCCTAACCCTAAGGTCCGACACTACCGCACACTTACCCTACCTGCACCCTAACCCTAACTCACTTACCCACCCCTAACCCACAGTCCCTCACTATCGCACACACACCCTACCTGCACCCTAACCCTAACTCACTTAACCCACCCCTAACCCACATCCCTCACCATCGCACACACACCCTACCTGCACCCTAACCCTAACTCACTTAACCCACCCCTAACCCACAGTCCCTCACCATCGCACACACACCCTACATGCACCCTAACCCTAACTCACATAACCCACCCCTAACCCACAGTCCCTCACTATCGCACACTTACCTGTCCGCTCCCTAACACTAAATCCCTCACTCGATCGCACACTTACCGAGTCCGTCAGGTTCTCACCTTGTCGGTCATCTGCGTTGTCGGTATTCTCGTCCCGTCGGATTCCGTGTCGGGCAAACGCGATTTCGAGGTTTTAAAGGTGACCCCCTGGTGCACATAGTTGACTATATATTTCATTAGTAGTCACACTGATATCTGTTAATATGTTAACATTTATAAAGTGTTTGATGTGGTTGTAATAGTTATTATCAAAACTTTAAGTGAAAAAAAAAAGAAAAGAAGAGGTATATGTTATAGGAAGTACTTGCTTTTTCAACTAATGGTTTTATAATACTTACTAAGCAAATAGATTTTAAGCATCTGAAACATTTTGCATATATTTGCATATTCAGTTTTGATGATGTTTATTATTTGGAATGATATTTTTCTTAGTGATTAGAATATAGTAATGGTTTATATTTATACTCTGGTTATTATTCTAAGATAACATTATTTTTTTGTAGAATCTCTAGTTAAGTAAGTGACATTATGACCTGTTGTATATAATTTTATTTTTAATTGTATTATTCATTATGATAATTTTCTCCTATAGATGATTACAAAAAGTTTCTTCTAGAAATTTCATCATCAGAGATTTGTTAGTCTTATACCTTACAATGTGATTATTATATGATTCTTTTATATACTATTAACATGAACAGAAGCTAAAATTGTTTATTCAGAGTAGATATTTCTCAGACAGATGCTGATTAGATGTTGCTACTGAATATAGGGTTAATTTGAGTGATCATATGTCACTTGAATTGGGAGCATTAAACTCCAGAAGGGTTTAGGTGGTTATCAGTTTAAGTTATAAAAGTTTACTACTAGCTTTCTTGACATTTTCCACAATTCTTAAAAGAGTAATTCTCATATGTCCACTTTTTTCAATGTTTTCACATTACTTTAAAAATAATGTATCTCTAGGTATTCCTTCCATTTACATTAATAATCTATGGTTTTGGTCAAATATTTCTCTTTCAACATCATGATATTGAATGACTTCACTGAAGAGCATTTCAATTAACATTAATGGATTAAATAATCCAAATAAGAGGAGACGTTTCTTTAAATATCTCAAACTACATAAAGTTCAATTAATATTCTTACAAGAAACTCATTTGAAAACAGAGGATGTATTTAGATTAGATACTAAATCATATTCAGTGTTAGCTAGTTCAGAACATTTTCAAAAGAAGAGAGGAGTAGCCATCTTATGGAACAACTCATTACCTAAATCAAAAGTTATTAATACTTATAAAGATAATAAAGGAATATTTTGTCTTGCTACTATCCAGTTTAATAACAAAATATATACCTTAGTAAATCTATATTGGATTCCAGGAATAGGTACTGAGACGGTAAAACAACATTTTGATCATATAGTACAACTTTCTAAGGGACATATAATATTAGTTGGTGATTTTAACTGTATTTTAGACAATAAAGAATCAACATCACATAATAAAATAAGAATTACAGCTTCAGCCAAATTGTTGAAAGATTTTTATGGAAACTTATTTTTTGAAAAATATACATACCTTTGCTTATTCTGATTCCTTAGCTTATACTTTTTTTCAAATAGACATAATACGCATTCAAAGATAGATAGAGTTTTGTTTTCTAATGATTTAGTAGATTCTTTAATTAATATTAAGGTGATTACATGCCCATTATCTGATCACAATTCAATAATAAGTAGAATACCTGGCTATATAACTAAATTGAAGGATTTTAAAGATTTTATGACATCAGAAATTCAGAATTTTATTGAATAAAACAATATAAATGATATTTCTGAAATGTATGTATGGGATGCTTTAAAAGCTTACCTCTATGGTAGAATTATAAACTGATATTACAAAAAAAGGAAATGTTGGGATGAACAGTTAATAGAAATACAAAATAAGATAGATTCTTTGAAACATATTCAAGAAAAAGATATTAATAAAAATGATATAAAAATAAATAAATTCTCTGAATGCTAAGTATATGGAAACACTGAACCATAAAACTATATAAAAATATAAAGTCTTAAAATTCTCCAATAATCCTAGATCTCTGAATTTATTAGCTAACAAATCTAAAAGAACAAACAAATTCAATCATATAAATGAAATATTTTCCCCTAAAAAGAAAAAGATACACTCAGGTATACAAACTATTTTAATTGAATTTAGAGACTTTTTTACAAACATTAATCAACAATCCAAGATAATAGATTTTAACCAAGAAATCAAATCTTTCATTAATAAATATACAAAAATGACTATCTAGTGAACAAGCTACTATTATTGACAGACTCATCTCTTTTAAAGATATTCAATCCCAGATTACTAAATTAAAACTAAATAAAGCACCGGGAAATTACATTATCATCCCAGAGGTTTATAAGCTATTACCAGTTAATGCCTTAACACTGGTTCATAAAGTTCACAATATTTCCCAAAATAACAATTTAATACCTCCATCGTGGAAATATACTTTTATCTCCCCAATCCTCAAAACTGATAAGGACCCTGTTAAATGTTCATCCTGTAGACCTATCTCCTTATTAAACATTGATTACAAAATGTTTATGTCAATTTTTGCAGATAGACTTTGTGTACTTGGATTACTTTTGGAATAAAAATTTTCATTGAGGTATCCATTGGACTGGGCGTTCTTTTGGATTCTTTAATTTTTGTGGATAGACTTAAAAATGTTTTGCCCACATTAGTCAATGAAGATCAAACAGAATTTATAGTAAACTGAAATTCTTATGACAATATCAAAATAATTCTGTCCTTAATTGAATCAGTTAAATACTTAAAAAAACAACTTAACATTAATTAGTCTTGACATAAACTGTGCTTTCCATTCAGTCAGTTGGGAGTATCTATTTATACTTTTGGAGGTATTAAAAATTTATAATAGCTTTATAAATCTAATTACAAATTTATATCAGGGTAACCAAGCATACATTAAAAAAGGTACAAATATATCCCAAAATATACCAATAATTAAAGGAAAAAAGCAAGGATGCCCTTTATCTCCTTTACTATTTACATTGATTATGGAACACTGAGCTAATTTGATGATATGATGAAAACATTGAAGGATATAGGTTGAGTCCTAATGATGTCTCCAAAATACAAATGTTTGCAGATGACATACTCATTACTCTAGATGGTAATATTGCATCTACTCACGCTCTTTTTAAAGATCCTGAATATTTTCAAAAAAAGTCAGGTTTAACCTTTAATAATAATAAAACTAAAATCTTGACAATTGGCCCCCAAAAAACTAGAATTACTGGATATCTATAAAAAACACCAAGCACAGTCTGATGAATTACTTTATCTAGGCACTGTAATTGCTAACAACATAAAAAATATCATTCAAATCAATTACAATAAAAGCTTATTGGCAATAGGAAATCACATTAAAAATGGAATAAAATCAAATTTTCTATGAATGAAAAACATTTAATTATTAAAATTATTCTATTACCTAAAATTCTTTATATTATCCAAGCAATCTCTTTATCCCGCCTAGTTCACTAATTAAGAAATTTAATTCTATGATGCATACATTTTTATGGTTCCCTGTTAGACCTAGAATAGGCTTACTTTATCACATGAAGAATTGGGAAAATGGAGGCATAGCTTTGCCTAATTTGGAAATCTACTCACTCTCTACAATGGCTACATTTATTTCTCTTATTATAGATATCAAATACACTACTAAGTGGAAGAACATTCTAGAAATATTAATGAGTAATGCAATAAATAATAAATCACAGAAATTAATGCTCTTTAATAATTCCTTTATCTGGATCTTAAAGGATTATTTTTATACTTATTCTTCTCAGAATTTTAGAACAAATTATATAATTCTTCTTTTGAGATCATTTAGGAACTATATAAATTCAACTTGTACAAACATTGACTATTTCTCATATTTCCTATAGTTTACAAGCAAGGTGCTACATTTTCATCTGATTTTACGAAAGTGTATTCTTTTCAACAAAAAAAAAAAATAATATTCTGGTCCCAAATGATATCTAATAATGATCTGAAATCCATTAATTTACTGAAGAATGAATATGATTTTGGCACAACATCCTGGTTGGAGCTACATGAAAGTAGGGAATATGTATCTAATAAACTTGATTCTATGACTTTATCAACTAAAAGTTCAGTTCCTAAATTAATTCAGAATATGGCGTTGTCCATAAATCACCAATTAAGAACATTTTATCTCACCTATATAAAACATTTAAACTAGATCTAGTTAATATATCAGATAATTATTGGAATTATTTCCTCCTTAATTAATAATCATCCCCCAACAGATAAAGACAAATCACATATATTACAATCAGCTAGTGCAACTACTTCTTCACTAAGATGGACAATTTTCACATGGAGATATTTACATAGATCTTTTATCACCCCACTTTCTCTAAATAAATTTAAGAAGAAAAATGTCAACTGCTGGAGGTGTAATAATGTAGTTAATGCTGGTTGGGCCCATATGGTATATGGTTGTACAGAATTAAATAATTTCTAAAAAGACATTAATCACTTTTTACACACAATTTTCACAGATAATGTTTTACTCTCAAGATTACTAATATTGTTTAACACTCCTGTTCCAAACTGTATTACAGAAATTAATCAGCCTCTGCTCTGGTCTATTTTATCAGTAGTCAGGAAAATGGTTACAAGAAACTGGAAGTCTAAATCTTCTCCCTCAGTAAATGAATTCAAAACTCTACTTTTTGAAGTATGTAATTTAGAGATATTGACCAAAAGAGCAAGATCCTCTAGGAATACTATTGTAAGCAACATGTGGAAGAAAGTATATGATTTGTTAGATAAACAATTTAATAGTAATGTAACAATATTTATAAAATTTTTCAATGTGTTAACTTGTATTTGTGGAAAATATCATTGTATATAGTTTAAATGTGTTTTTTTCTTCACTGTCATTAATAAGCATATTCAAAATTGTACATAACTCAAGATAATTTTTTTATCTATTTCCATTCAATAAAGCTGTTTAAAAAAATGTAACAAATTAACGTTCATCTGAGTTTCTAAAACATTACTGAAATTCAGCTGAAATGCTCAACTATGCTTGAAACATAATTATGCATATTCTGTCAGCACTGTCTACACCAGTAGTAATATGAAACATCAAAGTCTGCAGAATAAAATTTCTAATGTTCAATATCAAACGTGTTTGGAGTATATAGACAAATACTTTATAAAGATGATGCAATATTCATTAGCAGGCAGTCACTATTCTGTCATCTTCAGATGGGTGTAGCACATAGTTTTACACATCAGTGGCACCACTTCCAGCTAGCCACTCTCTGTTTGAATGGTAGGAACTGCAGAGAACTTGAAGGTATATAAAAAAAGACAATGGTCTTGGCTAGACTGCATCTGTGTCAGTTTTTGTGTCATCCAATCTCAGAGAGCTCTCAGACAGTTTTCTAGTAAAGTCAGAGTGTGACACCTGTACACTGGCCCAGTAATCAAGGAACCTCAATCCTCAGCCCTAGCACCAGTGAGGGGTGTGCACACTGGGAAGGATAATAAGTACACACAGTAAAGTACAATTTCCCTTAAGAGCACACAGACATCACAGTCAGTCTGGGGCTGGTTTCTACCTTTCTCTCCAGATCCCCAATAAGACTCCTCACTGGCACAGCTCTAGGGTACAGATCTCATCCTAGTGGTCAAGCCAAAACCTCCAGCAACCTCTCTGTCCAACCAATGCTTCATGTCCCTACCCAAGTAGCCGACACATACACACACGCACACACACACACACACACACACACACACACACACACACACACACACACACACACACACACACACGCACACACACACACACACACACACACACACTTTAAGATATGAGTTATATACAAACACACACAAACTCCTGGGGAAGGCTGGCACAGGTTCTCCAGCTATGCCCATTTCTGCCCAGGCTATAAGTTAGTAATTCCCTGCCATCAAACACTATTTATCAGCTGCTAATAAGGCCCTTACTAAAGGGTATCCAATTTTACTGTGCAATATTATTATCCAATTAGTAAGTGTGAAGAACAGCAAGACTACTGGAGTGGCTTTGTACAGTATCACCAAATACATGGAAGTACTCTAGAGCTTAAATTATCTCTACACAAAACAGCCACAGTAGAAAGGTTTATAAATATTTAATAAATAATAAAAACACAAGACCATACTCATTAATTCAACACAATGACATTACAGAGTGCAAAGATCACAGGAAAATGCTTTAAAATAATACTGTAGAATAGTCTGACATTAATATAGAAACAGCTAGACTAATCTGGCCATTTCTATATATCTCTAAGAGAAATCACTGTTCTAAATAAATATCTGATTTACAGAGCAAGCAAGTGCTGGTGAGCATTGTCAGATCTAAAAAAAAAATCCAAAATGTGCTATCTTTCTCTCTGAGAAAGTCTTAAATTGATAACATAGTACTGCTGAGTCATTTCAGATTACATCATTCTTAACAGTTCTGATTTAGTTTCCCAGGCTAACAGAAACTCAAAATTTACATTTCTTTTCATAATCTGCACCTGCAGGAAGCCACAGCTATAAAATACATTTTACATGTAAAATCTAGTAATTAACTCTTGTCCTAAGACAATAGAAATAATTCCTTACTCAATATATCCTGTCTCTGAGCTTGAGATCAGACAGTCAGACAATGCTTGACTTATCAGCTTTCTTCCAGCAGAGTGCACTGTGGTTACATTTTTGAAGCTCCGTACAACATATAGTTTAATCATAACATATAGTTCTCTTTACATTTGTAAACCAAGCTTGTAGATTATATTAAAATTTACAAATGACAGAATTATTTACAAAATCCTATCTAGCTAGGCTGGCATCCTTCACATATCTACCCCCCTCAGAGAACTCAAGCTAGTTTTTCATGTGTCCCTTGAGAAACATTGCTTGGGAGAGTTAGGTCTATCTGAGTATACCTTACCCCATTCCCTGTCTTGAGAGGCCATATGCATTGGCATTGCTAACCCCACTGTGCTGCTGCACTGACATATCATATGCTTCCAACTCTAGGCTCTATCTTATCAACTTGGCATATTGCTGGCTGTCTCAGTGTAACCATGTTAGGGATTGCGATCTGTAACTACAGTGAAATTCTTTCCATACAGATAAGGCTGACATTTCTGCAGTGCCCACACTATGGCTAGACATTCCTTTTCTACAGTTGCATAGCATTCCTCCCTGGGTTGAAGCCTACGACTGAAATAAACCACTGGGTGCCCTTCTCTCTCTGAAGAAATCTGACTATGTACAGCCCCCACCCCATGGTTCAAAGCATCCACCTGCACAACAAATTATTTGCTGTAATCTGGACTGGCTAACACAAGGGGACCTCCCAAAGCTTCTTTAAGCTTCTGGAATGCCTACACACATAGTGTGGTCCACACTACCTTATTTGGCCTGTTTTTCCTTGTCAGGCCTGTGAGGTTAGCAGCTATGGTATTATAACTGGGGACGAACTTTCTGTAGCACCCTGTTGTCCCTAAAAATGCCCTCACCTGCTTTTTGGTAACAAGTGCAGGCCATGTCTGAATGGCTTCCACTTTAGCAGGTTCTGGACTGATCTTACCACTCCCCACTCTATTTCCCAGGTAGGAGACCTCTGCCATACCCACCTGACATTTGCTCGGCTTAATGGTGAACCTTGCCCTCTGCAGTCTGCCCAACACCTCCCTGACATGTTGAAGGTGCTCTTGCCTGGAATGGCTGTAGATGGTAATATCATCTAGGTAAGCAAGGGCAAACCCTCCTGCTCCTGCCAGGATATGATCAACCAGACTCTGGAAAGTTGCTGGGGCATTTTTCATCCCAAAGGGCATCTTGTAAACTCATACCAGCCAAAAGGAGTTCAAAAGGTTGACTTCTCTCTAGCACTGGGAGTCCAGGGAACCTGCCAGTAACCATTGGTAAGATCAGTGGTGGTAAGATACTTAGCCCCACCCAGCTGTTCTAGGGCCTCATCTGTCCTAGGCATGGGGTAAGCATCTGACTCTGTGTGAATATTTAATTTTCTGTAGTCCATACAGAACCTGGTGCTGCCTTGCTTCTTTGGCACCAGCACCACTGGAGAGGCCCAGGGACTGTTGGACTCATGAATTACCCCTAGTTCCAACATTTGGAAATCAAAGGGTGAAAAAACCTGTGGATTCCTAGGGAACCTGTCTGTAAGCAACCAACAGATGGGGCAAATATTTGCCCAAATCCCTCTTAAATGGGTCTGCAAATGCCCATTGCATGGACTTGAATGTATAGTTTATCCTCTCAACAAGACCATCAGTCTGGGGATGGTAGAGGGTGGTCTTTAGGTGCTTTACCCCACAGTACTTCCACAGACAAGCCAGCAGGTCTGACATGAAATTGGCACCTCTGTGTCCATATTTCTTTTGGGAAACCTACCCTGCTGAAGATTTCTAACAAAGCATTTGTCACCTTTTCTGCCTCAATGGAGGACAAAGCCACTGCCTCAGGGTATCTTGTAGTATAATCTATGACCGCTAGCATATACTTTTTCCCTGTGGAACTTGGGGTACTCAGAGGCCCTACAATATCCATAACTACTCTCTAAAATGGCTCCGCAATCACAGGCAAAGACATCAAAGGAGCTTTCACCTTGTCTCCTGCCTTGCCTACCATTTGGCACTGCTCGCAGGTCCTGCAGTACCCTGTTACATCTCTGGAAATTGCAGGTCAAAAGAAGTTCTGCATAATATGTCTCTTTGAACATTTTATGCCCATATGATCTGCAAAGGGAACATCATGGGCTATGGATAAAAGCACCAAATGGTAGGCTCTAGGCACTACCAACTGCTGTATTCTCTCACCTTCTAACCCTCCCTCAGGGGTCCACTCTCTATACAGTAATCCTTTGCCCAGTATACAGATTCCCCTTCCCTTGAGGATCAGGTGCTTCACTATCTACCTGCCTCAGGCCTTGTAATGTAGGGTCCGAGAGCTGAGCCTGTCTCAGTTCTCTCTTTGGAACCCTTCCCAGCTCCCCTTCCACAGGAAGTCTGGTATCCTCCAACAGTGTTTCCTCGCTGTTAGCCTGTCCAAGGGACCATCAGTACCCACAAGCAGCTGTGGCTCCCCTTCAGTCTCAATACAACATGGTAGCTCTCTCCCTGAAGTAACCTCCTCACCAGTCCTGGCTGCAAGTGCGCAGTCTGTCTGGGTCTTCCCTAGGCTACCAGACCCACGTGCTTGTGTCCGACCCTGATTGTGTGTAACCGCATTAACACATGGTACTGCCTCATCCAAATCTTTCCCTATCAGGACATCTACAGGATGGTAGTTTTGTACCCCTGTTGTTTCAAGACAACCTACTGTTGGCATTTTGCCTTTCCCACTTACTGGATTTATCAGCTTTTGTTCCCCCACCTTGCCTTTGTGGACATCTATATGCCACATGGCCCCACTGGTTGCATTCAAAACATTTAACCCTAGGTCCTGGACTTGTACCTGGACTAGTGTCTTCCCCTGCTACTCGCAGATTCTGATGGGGCAGTCTGGGCTGCCCATCATGTGTTCCCTTAGACCCATGGGCAGCAGTGGGTTTCCCTTTCCTCTGCAGGGATGCCCTGATTGCTAGGTATAGGTCTCCCTTCTTCCCCAACTCATCTGAAGTAGCACATTGTCTATCAGCCAACAAGATCCTCATGTCCTCAGACAAACTGCTAAGGGCTTGTTCCCTCTCCAAAAGGTCTGCCAGCCCTTCAAAAGTGGTGACCTGTCATCCACTCACCCACCTATGAAAATAAGTGCTCAGTTCAGCAACATATTCACAAACAATTTCATCTACCTTGCGTCTATACTCACAAAACTTCTAACAAACAATTCTTCACAGCATTATAGTTAAAACAGTCAATGTCAGATAACTTAGAAAGTACATTTACAGCTTTACCATGGAGTAAGAGGGTCAGGAACCATACCCAGAGCCTTTGGTCAACATCACACTGTTTACATACCCTCTCAAACATATGAATGAAACTATCAAAATCATCTCCCTCTGTAAACTGTGGAAGAAATTTACTGACCTTTTCTGTTTCTGGGGTCCAGGTACTCCCTTCCCCATTAACTCCATGACTCTGGCAAAGAGTCAGCATCTCCTTTTCATGCTGCCTCTGCCTCTCCTTTTCCACAGCTTCCATTTCCAAATGCCTGGACTCCAACAAAAGTCTCTTTAGCTCCAGATGGATTTTTAAGCCCTCTGCAGAAAGGTTGAGCTATCCATTCTCTGAGTGTTGCACATTTCCATGGCCAGGCTGGTCGTCCTCCTGGCTACTGTTTTCTGATGCAGCTGTGACCAAAGCTGCAATCAGGTTTGGCTTAGTAAGGTTTCCATGCACCAGTTCCTTAGCCTGGCACATCTCAGCCAACTGGCTCCTTGTCAGCTTGCCATAATCCTCTGCTGACATACTTGCCTGCTCTCCCTGACTAACTAAGCTAACAAAAGAAATAAAACAATTGTGATCTTAACTCTGAATATTCAGTGTGTGGCTGATTTAGAGTACAAAAACAGTATAAATAGTACAAAAACACCTTCAGTGATCACTGTATGCAAGCTACAGGAATTCACTATCCACACCACTAGAAGCCAATTAATATGTGATGTGGCTAACTCACCACTATCAAGCAATTAATATTTGATGTAGATATCCCACCACTGCCAAACAATTAATATGTGATGCTCATGCACTGGCCAGTAATCAAGGAGCCTCAATCCTCATCACTAACACCAGTGAGGTGCATGCACATTGGGAAGGATAACAAGTACACACACAGTAAAGTACAATTTCCCTTAAGAGCACACAGAGATCACAGTCAGTCTGGGGCTGATTTCTCCCTTTCTCTCCAGATCCGCAATAAAACTCCCCATTGGCACAGCTATAGGGTACAGATCTCAGCCTAGTGGTCAAGCTAAAACCTCCAGCACCCTCTCTGTCCAATCAGTGCTTCATGTCCCTGCCCAAGTAGGTGACACACATACACACTTTAAGATATGAGTTATATACAAACACACAGACACTCCTGGGGGAGGTTGGCACAAGTTCTCCAGCTATGTCCCTTTCTGTCCAGGCTACCACTGCCACCAACCACTATTTATCAGCTACTAGTAAGGCCCTAACTAAAGGGTGTCCAATTTTACTGTGCACTATTATTATCCAATTAGTAAGTGTGGCGAACAGCAAGACTACTAGAGTGGCTTTGTACAGTATCACCAAATACATGCAAGTACTCTAGAGCTTAAATTATCTCTACACAAAACAGCCACAGTGTAAAGGTTTATAAATATTTATTAATAAATAATGAAACCCCAAGACAATACTTAATTAATTCAACACAATAACATTACAGAGTGCAGAGATCACAGGAAAATTATTTAAAATAATACTGTAGAATAGTCTGACATTAATATAGAAAACAGCTAGACTAATCTGGCTATTTCTATATATCTCTAAGAGAAATCACTGTTCTAAATAAATATCTTACTTACAGAGCAAGCAAGTGCTGGTGAGTGTTGTCAGATCTAGACAAAATACAAAATGCATTATCTTTCTCTCTGAAAAAGTCTTAAATTGATAATATAGTACTGCTGAGTCATTTCAGATTACATCATTCTTAGTTCTGATTTAGTTTCCCAGGCTAACAGAAACTCAAAATGTATATTTCTTTTTGTAATCCGCACCTGCAAGAAGCCACAGCAATAAAATACATTTTACATGTAAAATCTAGTAATTAACTCTTGCCCTAAGACAATAGAAAGAATTCCTTAGTCCTGACATCCTGTCTCTGAGCTTGAGATCAAACAGTCATACAAAGCTCGACTTGTCAGCTTTCTTCCAGCAGAGTGCACTGTGGTTAAATTTTTCAAGCTCATTACAAAATATAGCTTAATCATAACATATAGTTCTCTTTACATTTGTAAACCAACCTGTGGATTATATTAATATTTACAATGACATAGAATTATTTACAAAATCCTATCTAGCTAGGCTGGCAGCCTTCAGACAGAGTCACAGCATTTTTAAGGTAATAATCCAGCTCTCTCTTTCTAATGATCTCTCCAAGTGAAAGCATCTACAGACATGGTCCTAACTAGGCCTCAAGAGAGCCTACCATCTGACTGAGAAGGTAGTAGGGCTATTAACAGCAGACACACCTTTCAGACATCTCAGTGCCATGAATCTGACAGCTGATTGAAAGAGATTAAAGAACACATAGTTTTCTAGAAAAGAAAGAATGAAAGAAGATGCTTACATGTCACCTTATTAATAAGCTTTTCCCAGTAAAGGAAGGAAGATTAGAGATTAAGCAATAGTTCTTCAGGACATGTGGAGCCAATATGGGTTTCTAAAGAAGAGGTACAATCAAATATCCTTTTGATACAAATAGAAAAATATAATTTATTACACATGTAATGAATTGTATTAAGATAATGAGTTCATGGACATTCACACAACTATACAGATTGTAGCAGAATGTCCAGATTTTTGGTCTATTTCTCATAAAAGTGTGGTTTTCAGGCAAAACATTGGCAAATCACTGAGAATTGAAGTCGGAAAATAATGATAGACATTTGAGTTTCAGAATTCATACTCTATAGAAAATTTATGTTAATGCAACATCTGTTATTCTATCAATTTTTTAAGTTTGCAAGAGAATTTTCTTAAAATTGTCCCTATTTTTGGGCCTTTGTCCCCCATTATTAATGGCTTTGTCCAGATTTCTTGCTGTAAGAGGTTGAGAGGTAATAGGGATGTAAAAAGAAATGGTTTTCTAGAAAAAAAGAAGTTGCTTATACACCACCTTCTTGATAAACCTCCTCCCATAAAAGAAGATTATAGATGGAGCAATTGTTATGCAGGTCATGTTGATCCGATGTAGGTGTCTAAAGAATAGGAATAATCAAAATGTATTTTTGTATAGCTAGAAGAACATAATTTCTCCGAAATGAAAGAAACGTTTTGAAGACATTCATAAATGTTAGAAAATGATTTGGTTGGGCCTGCTTTTGGTCCATATGTTGTGTAATACAGACATAACACTAAACACATGAGCCCAGTGAAATTAAAATAATCAGACTTGCATTATGCCATGCCATGTCTAACATACTTTTCTCTGAACAAATTGAAAGTTCAGTGGACACAGGTGAGGAAGCACCATTCCTGGTGGAGTCTGATTTGCCTATGAACAGCTGTGGAAGGCCTTTTTAATGACCAGACTGATTTGATTGCATAGCTTACTGACCACTCAGAAAAAGCTTAGAAAGTCACTTTCCCATAACAGATCAGAAATACCCTGGACAGGTAAAAAGCCATCTTATTGGAGAGCTCTGACTGGTATCTAAAATGAAAATCCCATCACAGCTTGTCCCCCAAAAGGCATATATGTCCAAATTTCTGTTTCAGTGTCTGTCTATTCCCATGAAGAGTGTGGAGTTTAGGATCATACCATGTCTTTATATACTCATGACAATAGGATGCATACAGACAGGAGAAACAATTATACAAACTTAGCTTCTATGTATGTAATCTATGGATGGGAAACAGAAAGTTTATCACAGGACTGCCCCGTTTACTACTACTAATGGACAGATGCAGCTCCTAAATGCTTTATTCCCAAAAATGGTTCCCCTAAAATTATGTATGGTATGATCCATGCTTTTCTCACTAGGGGTAATATATATTTATCAACCATGATATTATTAAATCCAGTCTAACACCAAATTTGATAGGGTAATCAAACATCAAAAGGGAAATTGGCTAGGCTTAAAATGGCCTGCTATACTAATCAACCACAAGATTGTTAAATCCAGTCTAACACCAAATTTGATAGGGTAATCAAACACCAAAAGGGAAATTGGCAAAATTTAAAATGGCCTGCTACAGCAGATATCCTAGTACTTACCTATGAGCATATAAGCTCCATAAGAAAAGGAAAAAATAAATAAAATAAAATGAACATAGCAAATCTAAATCTACCAAAATTAAAGACAGCATCAAAAAGAACAGCCAAGAACTAAAAGCGACCATCAGGTAAATCAAATCCAAACACTAAATGTAAGTGGCATCTGAAGCCAAGGATAATTATAAATCCTTTTTTTAATTTTATCAGAAAATTATGAAACAACATCCAGCAGTGTTCTAAAATAATGCAAAATGGCATGACCCACTCTGACTGGAAACAGTCATCAAATTCTCTCAATCCCTGTAAATCCCTTACATCCCCTGAGATAATCAAGAAATGTGTCTTAAGTGTGATATTAAGAACTAAAACTACCATATTCTTGGTTCTAGGCAATTTACATGGATGCCTGTTAAACAGTGCCTAATATGCCCTTGAGGAACCCCTTCCTGAACTTGTTTGACTTACACTTAACCAGAAAGTATGGCCCCAAAGAATGAGCACTGAATTTATGCCCCTTCATTAAGGGGCACTACTTTAGACCCCATAAACTGTTGACCTATCAATCTGAGTAGTCCAATCTGCAAGCCCCTGAAATACATCTTACCTGACTTTGTAAACTATAATATCTAATAACTAGTACACTGTGAATCTTGGCAGTTTGGTTTTGCCAAAGGAATACATGTTTACTTAATTCAGTGAATTTCTTTCAGAAAGTCACAGAGGTAGTGGATGGTTGTCCATTGGTTCAGACAGCCTATTTGGGTATAGCCAAAGCTTTTGTCATCATCCTCTGAACTAGTATTGTAAATAAGCTATAACACCTAAATATAGAGCCTTAGCTGGTACAGTGGATAGCAAACTGGTAGGAGGATAGAAGACACATAACTGAATAAAAGGTGCCTTCTCAGAAAACAAGAAAATAACTAGCAGTGTACCTCAAGGCTTGAAGCTGGGACCTCTCCTTTTGGCATCTACTTCTCAAACCTCCAAACCATAAATCCAGTCCTATGGCTAAAGAAATTTACTAATGACTATAAGTTGGGTATTATTATCGGTTCACCCCTTGATACAGTATCACTATAGCAACACCTAATCCTTACAAACCAATGGAGTATTGAAAAAGGCCTAAAATGAAAAGCAAAGAAGTGTAGTTTTGTCACATTTAGTAAAAAGCATTTGTCTTCAACTTACAGTATAGTCAACAGCTCACTCCAAACTGATACAGTAGTCAGGAATATTTACATATTGGTTGACAGCTCCCAGTCCTATGACTACCATGAAGAATCAGTAGTTAGGATATCCTTCTATTTAGCACAATTGATAAGGTACCTCAGTTTGGCCAAAAGAAGTTATCGTCCATCTATATTATCCGCTCTAATTAGACCAGTTACAGAATGCAGTTTCCCCTTCAGCATGGTGCCATCCAGGCATATCACACAGCATCAAGGGCCGCAGTAGTTAATGACTAAAAATGATTACTGATCTAAAAACTCTTGGCTTCAAGAGAGGTTTGAATCCCTGTCAATGTACTCAGGGTCTTATAAAGTCTAGGCAGAAATCTGTGTTTTGCATTCCATGCCATTAAAGAAACAACTCTCCTTGATCTCTTCCATGTCCACAAAACAAACAGCTCCACAAATGCTAGAACTAACAATTTAAATCTCCACCAACATATAAATAAAAAACCATGGAGGGACAGATTTATTACCCAGTGTTTACTCGAACTATAGAATACATTGCCCTTACATGTTAAACAGAGTGACACACTCACTTCCTTTAATGCAAACCTTTATAATTGAATGGGTGTGCACAAATTAGTTCCTGGCCTGGCTAGCTTTGCCCTTCAAGAATCAGGAATTACATCATAAAGATGAGTACAGCAAGTTGCAAATGGTCTTATGACTTACTGGCCTTGTGATTCCTCTGATCCTATGATTCTTTGATAATATGTCTTATGAAACCATCAGAATCCATCACGATGTATAGAATAAATCCAAGCTTTTTATTCAAACAAAAACAGGAACAAAAATGAGTGCTTTCACATACTCCAAGTATGCTTCATCAGGTTACAATAAAACACTAAAATCATTAGGTTTATATACAAGCTCAAACACTAATTAACAAGTCAATTGGCTTCATTCTTAATTAAATATTTGATCCAATTAGCATTTAAAGAAACATCATACTGGTCCTAGTAGATCTCCTAGATCAGAATAGTTTCTGTTACGACTGACAAATGTAAAATAAAACATCCTATTATGTACATAATTGATACGTGTAAATCTAATCAAAAATTGATAATTAAAATAATCTATGTTGTCAATTAGAACCATATCATAAAAAGTTTTTTATTACCAATGACATTATTAAAAGAAAGCATAGTTGAAGCAAACGTTGTCATATACATAAAGTATATATAGCAAATTCATATTACTATAATAAAAATAATTGCAGCCCTTTCTGTTCTACAATCACATAGCGTCCTATATAAAATGGACAAATATCAATAGTATGTCAAAATTATCCAAGGAACGCATAATTAATATTAAAATGATAAATAAGAGTTCATTTAAAAATAATAGATATGTATATAGATAAATTGCATATCACAAAATAATAAATTTTCATAATAACAATAAGAAAACACATTTGCTTAAGACCAGCAATATATGACTACATATAGAATAGCCATAATGCCATTAGACAAAATTTTACCTGCGTGCTGCTAGTATAGGTTTTATATTAATGGCACTATTCAGACCAGGTTGCAAATGTGCCCTCAGTCTGAATATCCATTCCAATTCTGTCCTCTCTAAAAAATTCATATTGTCACCACCTCTTGTTGATTGCTTAACCACTTGTAAGACCCTAAACTTAAAGCTATGGTCGTGGTGCTTATTAATATGCTTAAATAAAGTATTAGTTGAAATGTTGTTTCTAATTTCATGTGTGATTATATATGCGGTCCATCAGTCTCCTAGAGGTTAAACCCACATAATAAGCTTGACATTTATCACAGGTGGCTAAATAAATGAGCTTAGTGGTGTTACAAGTGGCATGTATAGTGAATTTATGCACATAATTCAGTACGGGTACTATGAATTCATTCTCTGTGTTTATAAACTTACACATTTTACATTTTCTACATTGCCAGGTTCCTATCACAGTTCTAAAATCTCTTCCATTAAATGGATTTGGAGCCTTATCAACACACAGCCATCGCTTTAGATTCTTACTATTTCTATATCTAAAGTGCGGTGTTGGTCCTACTATTTCTTTCACATCCGTATCAGTAAGAAGAATATTCCAATTTTTCTTTATGATATTCACTATATTACTATTATCACTTGTATATCTAGTAGTAAAGGGCACCAGCTTCATCTTATCAACCTGTTTACATCGTGGTGCCCTCATATGGACTCCCCGTATATCCCAGTTATTACTCACAGTATTACTAATATTATGATATTCCATTAAATTTATTGGATAACCTCTATCCAAAAATAAGTAATCAAGTGTCTGTCTCTATCAAGGGGTTCATCACATAACCTGACAATCCTAGCTTTTTGATTTTTCACTATATTAGGAAAAAATAAATCTAGGATGCATGCTGTTATACTGTAGGATGACATTTTTCCAACAGGATTTTCTAAAAAGCGTAGTAGCAAGGGAGCGTTCTTCTCCCTTGTATAGAGAAATATCCAAGAAATGAATCTTAGTCATGGAATATTCTAAGGTAAATCTTAAGAAATCTGTGGTTGATTCAAGATATACTACCAAGCTCTCTAAAGATGACACATCCCCCTTCCACAAAATAAGAATGTCATCTACAAATCGTTTGTATAATATAATATCTTGCATATACTCACTATTAAACAGATGTTTAGACTCCCAATAGTACATTACCAAATTCGCATATGAATTGGCACATGGGGTGCCCATAGCTACACCCCATGTTTGTATATACAGATTCTCTTGATATGAGAAGACATTGTTATTTAGAACCAGATCCAGCAGGGTACATATTAACAACTGTGAATCATTATGCATTGATCCTTCATGATGCAATATATCTCTCACTGCCTCTATTCCGTATTCATTGGGTATAGTAGTGAACAAGTTCTTAACATCTAGCGTAGCTAGTAGAAAATTAGACTGTAAGTCTTTTTCTTTCTCTTTCTCTTGTATCAGATGTTCTATATCCTTCAATAATGAATATGTATCCTTCAGAATAGAGGGTATCTGTTTTACAATGGGTCCTAGTTTAGATTCTAAATAGCGAGAGATATTCTCAGTGACCCATTTTCCCCTGCTACTATCGGTCTCATTGGGGGGGGGGGATACTTCCTTGTGCATCTTTTGAAGTCCTTTTATATTTGGAATTGTAGGTTTATCTATCAAGAAATATTAATAAAGCTGTTGGTTTATTTGCCTGCACATGAGTAAATCATATAATGTGTCTTGGACAGTATTAATGGTCTTCACTAATCTATTATTTCCTATTTTCTCGTATTTTTCATCATCATCTAGCATTTTTAGCATCAATTCTTTATAGAAGGAGGTGTCTAGCATAACTACCCCTCCTCCCTTGTCTGCAGGTCTTATAGTTATTCACTGGTCTCTAGACAAATTCACTAGAGCCTGATGTTTATCTAGGCTTAGGTTATAAAAGTATTTGCCACTTTTTATACCTTTCAGCCTACCTGTAAAATAATCATTAAAGCCATTTTCACACATACAGATAAAACAACTTACATTAGGTAAAATATCAGGCAAAAAAGTGCTTTTTCTCTTATAACAATCATAACTATTAGCATCAGAAACTGATGAAGTACAGTTAAACATTTTTCTAAGAGCTATTGTTCTTGCAAATGTCCATAGATCTACTAAAATCTCGGGTAATTTACTGTTTTGTGAGGGGATAAATGAAAAACCCTTATTTAATACATTATGCTCGTTATCTGTAAGCAAGCGACTAGACAAGTTGAAAACCAGTTCATTCAATTCCGCTGTCTCCTTCTCCCATCTGTAGTCTCCTCTGAGAACTTTCTTTTCCTTCTCCCTCTGCTGTTCGATCTCATTCTGTTCTGTTGCCGAAATTGCACGGGAAACGGAAAAAAAACTTTGTGAGGTTAAGCTGGTTGTGGCTTTAGGTCGTGCTCCATTTCTACAGTCTAAATTCTGTAAGCCCTCCTGATTAGGGGGTGGGGTATCAGCCACATCAATTACACCCACTCGTAAGTCACAGTCAGTATTAGATACATTAGTAAGGGTGAAGCCCTGTGAAACTGTCTGTGATGAAGGATTAGCGGCAGAAGTATTAGCAGTTTTAATATGTGGATCATTCAAATCAAGATCGTTAGATCTCTGTGTTACCTCTGCATAGGAATGACATTGCCCTGGTGGTTGAGTATTATTTCTGGGCCAGATAAAGATCTGTCCTAATAAAAAATCATTATAGTCTCTTAAAAGTTTTTTATGTTTCAATTGTTGTAGCCTTTCACTGAAGGCAACAACTTGAACGTACATGGCATCTATCTTCTTGAGATAAATTTCCCCTTTAAATCGCTTTAGTAGATCCCTATGCAGGTCATCTACCTTCACTGCTGTTTCATTCTCAATAGGGGTAAAATAATCAATCAGCAAACTGATGTACTGTTTGCTGAAGCTGATGTTCAATTCTTGCCATTTCTTTAGTAGAACAGGATGTGTATCCCCATAGGTAGGCATACAAAGTACACGCATACCTCTGTGGATAACATTAAAATGAAGGCATGCTTCTAGATGTCGCCTTTGCCATGTAAGTCTATTCAGCTTGTATAAAAGATTTTCTAAGTCTCTTAAACTACTATAGAATTCTTTATAATCTGGCACAGTACCTATTTCTATAGTAGCTGGTAATTGTAGATCAAAATTCAATAGCGGATTGTCACGCTGATGAATAACATCCTTCCATTTGTTAATGGATTCCATAGGTATTGGATTATAATCTAATTCAACTGATACATCCTCCATCGTGTGATAGTAACAGAGGCCCAAAACAAGCAGAAGTATCTGTAAAAACAACAAGGCAGTTACCATGCAAAGGACTCCGTTGTAATAGCAGAAGAAAAATGTCTTATGAAACCATCAGAATCCACCACAATGTATAGAATAAATCCAAGTTTTTTATTCAAACAAAAACAGGAACAAAAACGAGCGCTTTCACATACTCCAAGTATGCTTCATCAGGTTACAATAAAACACTAAAATCATTAGGTTTATATACAAGCTCAAACACTAATTAACAAGTCAATTGGCTTCATTCTTAATTAAATATTTGATCCAATTAGCATTTAAAGAAACATCATACTGGTCCTAGTAGATATCCTAGATCAGAATAGTTTCTGTGACGACTGACAAATGTAAAATAAAACATCCTATTATGTACATAATTGATACGTGTAAATCTAATCAAAAATTCTTTGATAATATGGTCAAGAGCATTAGGCACAGTGCTGTTATACAGTGTCAGCAATATTGTCTCCACTTGTTTTTCATCCGTTTGTGCGGGACCACACTGCCCGTATAGACATCTAACTGGCTGAAATCCTGCATGCAAAACTGTCTTATGAATCATATGATGCAACACATATAATTATATTAAACATTGCAACATATAAATATATATATATATATATATAAATATATATATGTGTGTGTATATATGTATATATATATAAATACAAAAATAAATGTTAGAGACAAATAGTGTTAGAATTCAGAAAAAGCATATCAATTTTAAATGTAGTTTTCTGTTTAAAACTGTTCCTTAATCATTTGCTTGGTGTGGGAGTGGAAGTGTTATGAATTGGAGCATGACTTTCAACCAGTGGACCTTTGAAGGAATGGCCCATGTGGTAAAACTGGAAATGTTCCATCTTATCCCTAAAAGTGGTGAAGCAGCAAATGTTCAAGCCTCGAGAACTTTAGAAATCTCATAAATGATTATTTCATTTGTCAACTCTTTAGGCCACTATGGAAATCTGATGTTACTCTTTGTTCCACTAAATTAATTAGGCATTATTTTTACATGAATATGGATTGGTGAAAAGTAACAGTGTTCCTAGCTTTGAAGGGACTTTTGCTGATTCCACTAACCTGTCAGCACAGTTTCTAAAATTAGTTTTCACAGATGCTGAGCTACCCATTCTCTTCACTCTCAGCAAATATTTTCAAATAAACTGTGTCCCATAAATCACAGATACATCATAAGAGAAAAACGCCACTTGACTGAAAATGAGATTTCTGTTTCATTCAGGACAGATAGCACATGAAACAAAGGGACAGGATGAAGTTGCAAACATCATAGGTATTGATGGGACATAGATTTCAAAAACATAATGCAGAGGTTGCATACCTCTCAACTGTACAGATTTTAACAGATTTTTGCCTCATAACAGAAAGTTCACACCGGGGATCACACCAACAGCACTACTAGATAGGGGCCAAGGGTACTAGCTGCTAGTACAAGGGTCTAGGGAACTATTAAAGGGGCGGTGAATACCGCACAATGTGGCTGGGCTAATATATGCCTTCGGGCAGATAGCACAGTACCAACCTATGAACCTATGAACCTATATTTTTGGTCCATTTTTCATAAAATTGTGGTTTTCTGGTAAATTACTGGCAAATCATTAAATACTGAAGTTGGAAAATAATGACAGCAATTGAGTTTCAGACTTCATACCCTTCAGAAAACTCATGCTAACGCAAAACCTGTTATTCTATCAACTTTCTAAGTTTGTAAGAGCAATATTTAAAAAATGTCCCTATTTTTGGGTCTTTGTCCCACTTTTATTTATGGCTTTATCCAGCTTTCTTGCCCTAAGAGATTGAGAGGTATGAGAGGTTGAGTGTTTTATAACTTAAGATAAGCAGGGAGTATTAGCTACAAGCAAAATCACAAAGACATTCTCATTGCAATTAAACCAGAACACATGTTTAGTTAAGATGAATGTTCACATTTAGATATGATGAAAGCCATGTGGCATTTCCAGAGCTATTTAACAGCCCCGCCAAACACTCACTCACACACATACACACACACACACACACACACACACACACACACACACACACACACACACACACACACACACACACACACACGCACACACGTGCACACACACACACACACACACACACACATACATACATACAAGTAAAAAATATCTTGCAATTCTAATATAATGTTGCTTAGGTTATATGATATAAACTAATACTTTATTGAATCACCTTTTGATTTAATTACAACATTCAGTCTTCTTGGGTAGGAGTCTATCAGGATGGCACATCTTGACTTGACAATATTTGCCCACTCTTCCTTGCAAAAGCACACCAAATCTGTCAGATTGCGAGAGCATCTCTTGTGCATAGCCCTCTTCAGGTCACCCCACATTTTCTATTGTATTTAGGTCTGGGATCAGGCTGGGGCACTCCAAAACTTTAATTTTCTTCTGGTGAAGCCATTCTTTTGTTGATTTGGATGTATGCTTGGCGTCAGTGTTGTGATAAATGGTGAAATTCCTCTTCATCTTCAGCTTTCTAGCAGATGCCTGAAGGTTAGAGGACAAAAGTGACTGGTATTTGGAACTGTTCATAATTCCATCCACTTTGACTAAAGACTCAGTTCCAGCTGAAGATAATCAACCCCAAAGCATGATACTGCCACCACCATGCTTCACTGTGGGGATGGTGTCTTTTGGTGATGCTAATTGTTTTTGCACCAAACGTACTTTTTGGAATTGTGGCCAAAAAAGTTCAACCTTGGTCTGATCAGTATTGTTCTGCAAATGTTATAGCTTTGCCTGGATGTTTTTCTGTGTAAGAAAAGGCTTTATATATATATATATATATATATATATATATATATATATATATATATATATATATATCTATATTCTGTCTTGCAACCATACCCAATAGCCCAGGCATATGGAGAATAAGGAAGATTGTTGTCACATGTAGTACACAACCAGTACTTGCCAGAAATTCCTGCAGCTTCTTCAGTGTTGCCATAGGTCTCTTGGCAGCCTCCCTCACCAGTTTTCATCTTGTCTTTATATCAATTTTGGAGAGAAGTCCAGTTCTTTGTAATGTCGCTGTTGTCCCATACTTTCTCCACTTTGTTCCATAGTATATCCAATGCTGTGGAGATTTTTTTGTACCCTTCTCCTGACTCATACCTTTCAGCAATGAGATCCCTTTGATGCTTTGTAAGCTCTCTGAAAACCATGGCTTTTGCTGTAGCAGGCAACTGAGTAAATGTCAGGAAAATCCTACTAGGACAGCTGAACTTTATTGGGATTAATCAGACTCTTTTTAATTGATGGTAGGAGTGTACCCAAGAAGACTGAAAGCTGTAATTAAATCAAAAGGTGCTTCAACAAAGTATTAGTTTAAGGGTGTGTGCACTTATGCAACCAGATTATTGTACATTTTTTTATTTTTTTATATTTTTCCCCTAACAGATTTGTTTGTTTTTCAATTAAATTGTGCAGGTTATAGGTCACATTAAAGGTGGGAAAAGTTTTGAAATGATTTATTATGGTCTCATTTTTATATCACAAAAACCTGGCATTTTAACAGGGGTCTGTAAACTTTGTATATCCACTGTATAGCAATATATGTGAAGTCTAATGTTTGTTAATGTTAATTTAATGCATTTTGATTACTTGGTATAATTGTAAATTTCCCTATGTTACAAGTAATAATTTAATAAAGGTGTTTAAAAAAACATAGTATTTAATACTCCTTTTTGTTTATAATTATCCTGAAACAGCTTAAACTCTTTGGAAGCATTACAGAAAATATGTATAAAGTCACCAGATCAGAAATATCACTTGCTACCTATTAATATTTTTAAAAATACAAATGCACAATTTTTACCGGTGGTGGAGATATATGAGTTTCAAGACCATATTCTGTATTTAAGTAACAAAAAGTAACCTTTCCTTTCCAAAAAAAAAAAAAAAAAAGTATTACTTACCCATTACAAAGTATGAACAAGACTTGTCAAAAATCTGTTGATCACATATTTGTAGTCATATAGGCATGTAATAATGGCTGACAAGGTAGGCATTACAAGGAAATAACTAACTACCCAGGGGTGTTGTAACCTCCTCACCCCTGGAGGTCTGTTAATTCCTCTAATGCCCACAATATAGAGAATTATTATTATTACATAAATTGATATCTGTCAAATTATTTTTGTTTTATTATTAGTGTACACATATTTTTATATTTTTGATGTAAAATAGCTCCTCTGTCTAATGTTTCAGAGTTGCTTTAGGATATATATATATATATATATATATATATATATATATATATATATATATATATATATATATATATATATATGTATATATATATACTTGCCTTTGAAAGAAGTATTTTATATCCAAAATGTATGTTATTTAAGTAATTACTAATATATTCATACAGACAGGCAAACAGACTATCACACATGCACACACGAATACATGTACAAATGAATATATCCAAAACATTGCTGACTGTTTATACCTCAGCTATCTATTTTGCAGATAAAGAAGTACATAAATTAAAGCACCAGTAATATATATTTAGACCACTGGTGTCAAAAGTAAACTCTCTCCCATTCACAGAGCAATACAGGCAGGCAGTCAGACACACACACACACACACACACACACACACACACACACACACACACACACACACACACACACACAGTCTGGTTGTGATGTAATACTAAACGTATTTATAAATAATAGTCACTCTGCTAACTTTTAGTTTGTTGCTGTTAGATAAAGTTCAAATCATCCCTTACTTGCACACTCACACACACACACACACACACACACACACACACACACACACACACACACACACACACACACACACACACACACACATGTCCTTGTACCTGCTGCTGCCATATGTACTTGAGTTACTTCTGTGCTTATTTATTTGTTTACTTGTTGAGTTTCTTATTTCCCTGCTCACTAACTGTGGCATTTTCAGATATACTGCTAGGAAGGGGAAAGGCAATGGATGTCTCCTCCCTAAGGCTATTCAAATGCAGTTTGGAACAATGGATGAGGAAATTGCAGAGTCACCTCTGATTGTTGCCTGTGTGCCTTATGGACAGGCAGCTTGTAGATGCCCTAAGGCACAGGCATATATCAAAGTCATTCTAGTCCTTTGACATTAATATTAGGGACAATTGGGGCATGGATAGCTAGGCTTAAAAGGCTCATAGGCTGTTAGTGTAGTAACCTCCTATGATCCTGTGGATGGTTTTGATAAGTGCTTTTCCTGTGGTTACTTGCTTCACTACTGTTTTTTTTTAATTTACTTTAACTTCTTACAAACTATAGCTAAGTTACTGTTAGTAAAGGAAAACAAAATAACTGCTGTTTTTCCTATCTGTGCTTCACAGTGGTTTAATATGCTGCCATGGAGATGTACACTTATTTTTTATTGGACCGTACATGTTCATTAGTACCCTGTTGGAGAACATTCATTTTCCATTATGATGCCACTGCACATTATCTGATGCATAGTGACACTGACAAAATAAATGTGGATGCTTTTGTCATAAGGCTGTATCGAGATGATGGCTTTTAGATTAGAAGAAGATTAGTACCAAACAAGTAAACAAATCTGAAGTGCATACCCAGTTCTTGGTCAAGAGGAAAAAGTGCCACATTGTATGCAGTCTTTAAATCTATTAAAAAAATGAGTGTAGCTCATACAAACAGTGTGGAAAAGTTTCACATATTCAGTGCTATTATGGTTACTATGGCAACAGTGCTTTATAAACAAATGTGATAGTTTGTTCTAATGAAGTAATTAGATTCATTATTAAAACATCACTTTGCCATCACATGTTACAGCTGTCAGTTTTCTGGACTATAAGGCAGAGCTTAAGCTTGAATATGTTTTGTAATATAATCAGCTGAAGTAGCAGAACAGATGTGATGCCATACAAATCTAAAATTTCATTTCCTTGTAACCACTCCTTGTGGTATGTTGTATTTTGCTCACTCTTACATGAAACAGGCCAAGCTATTTGCTTGATTCCTGCATGATCTATGTTCATACATAGTAACACTTCAACAGCCTTAACAAGGTGTCAACCACGTAAGTAATTAGGACTTTTCTGAAAGGGGTAGATAAGCTATGATGCTTTTTTGTGAATGCCAGTTGCAGTGAGTGAATGTCTGAATTTGTTTTAAAAGTAGAATAAAGATAATTTAGCAGAGAAATAAATTAAACACTTAAACTTACTTTGGTATGTGTGTGTTACTTTGCAGCAAACTGCAGTGACTTCCTTGAGTAGATATGGCCATGGTTGTGAATAGCTTAAAGGGAGCCATACTCTTCAACTGTCCCCGATTCCCAAAATGCCCCTACTTTTGCTCATATTTTTGCCCAGTTTGTTGTACATTTTTTTAATTTTTCTGGTGAACTACTGAGCATTATTAGTCAATAATGTTAGTACAGTGTTGTACTTCTTATTGTTCCAAGCATAAAAATGCATGCTGATGCAAACTTTGCTCTAATAACTTTCTAACTGAAATATAGTAACATTTAAAAATGATCCCTGATTCTGGTCCTTTGCATTATTTTGGCTTTATCCAAAATTCAAGAGCAAAGAAATTGAGAGGTATATACAGAGCAGTGACTGTTACTACTGTGTTAGGATATACTGCACTGCAACTGTGCAGTAGCTGATTGAGAAAAAAGATCACCATTTATGTTTATTTTGCTTTTGCATTCGACCATTTTCAGCATTAGACATTTATACATGTTAAACCTGGGTATCCTGAGGCAATGTTACATCTGGCATTCTCATGTACACAGGCAACCCTCTCCTCCTACCACAAAACACTAACATATGCGAGAGATGCAATTATACAGCCAAACTGGAGGCTAAAGTCTCTCCACCCAAGACTGCAACAGACAGTCAGGAGGACAAGGTTAACACTTGCAGCACACCTCCAGCCTTACATAGATCTACTAAACTAGCACTGGCAAAATATACACATAAATACACTAAATCATACTCAGAAGCTCTAAATAAAAACCTGCAAAAGCATCAGAGAGCTCCAAAGCAGACACCAAAAAAAACTGCACCTCCCGTCACAAACCAGACAACACATAGAACACACAATCAATGTGACGCACAATCACAGCCCTTAATGCGAAATAACATACCTAACACACTAGTAATAGGTGACTCTATTGTCAGGCACACTGATGTCCCACTCATTAGGCTGGACAAGGAGAAGGTTGCTGTTAGCTGCCTGTTGGGAGCCAGAATCTGCCACATAACACAAGCACACATGTCACTCCAGAACAAGTACAAATATGACTCTGTCATTGTTCATGTTGGTGTGAATGACCTGAGACGTACCTCCCTGGACTACATGAAAAGAGACAGGGAAAAGCTCTCTGATCATGTAGCCCAGGCAAGTATGACCCTGACCCTGAGTAGCATCCTGCCCTCGCCAAGAACGATACCTCAGTATAAAGAAAAAATGATCAATTTCAACAACTGGCTAAGCTTCTGGTGTCATTCAAAGGGGATCCAGTGTCTGTCAGCCTGGGATGACATGCTTGACAAACCACTTTGCTTCACAAGAGACGGCTTGCATCTGTCACCCCTAGGCTTTCGAATACTGGCCAAGGCTCTTGCTCTCCCCATAGTGCCTTTTTTAGGCAAGGCTCAAAAGTCAAACCCACCTCCATAAACAGCACAAATAAAAAATGAGGGTTATGCTACTCAATGCCAGGAGCGTAAATCTCAAAATGCATGTGCTCAAAGCACTCCTCAGTATGGAGAACATCGACATCTGTGCAGTAACTGAAACCTGGTTCAAAGCTCCAGAGAGCACTCCAGCACTACCGGGCTACAACTCATACCACACATTTCGGCCACAGAACACGGACCGAAACACAAAAGGAGGGGGTATATCCATATTCATCAAGGATACCTACACCTCCAGGTTAGTGGCACAGCATGATACCTCTGAGATCATCCATGTGCAACTAACATCAGGCAAATCTGCAATGCAAATTGTGGCCTGCTACAGATCACCTTCCATGACCCAGGACCACCAATCTGCCTTTCTGGAGACACTGGAAAACATGAAGGTCCTACCGAACACCCTGATATTGGGCAATTTCAATTACCCTACCATTAACCGGGAAAACTACTTGAGTACAAACTCCTAGGCTCAGCACTTCCTGGAATTTATCAACTCAAATGCCCTGGATCAGCTGGTAAACTCCCCTACCAGAGGTGAAAACATATTGGACCTGGTCATCACCAACATGGGTGACAGGTGTTCCTCACTGTAGGTCAACCTGTCACTGGTTAGATCAGACCATAAACTAATCACCCTGGATGTCCACACCCCACCACCACTCCCAACCAAACCAAGGAAACCACAGTGAAAATCTTTTCTAAAGCAAACTTCACCTTACTTAAGACAGAGGTGGTAAGTTTCACAGCCCCCACGCTAAAGGATATTGCTGCCCAAGATGCAGAATGCTTTACAAATGCACTGTATGAGCACCTACAAGGATGCATGGCTCGTGCCATCCCTAGCAAAACCAAGACTCACTCCCCTAAGAGAAGGAAACCATTCTGGTGGACCCCTGCTATAAACAGGTTATACAATAAAAGGAGGAAACTACTTCAGAAAAAAGGCAAATCCTAAGAAGGAAAGACATCCCTGATCAGTATCAGTAAGAAACTAAGGTCAATCATAAAATCATCCAAGGCTAACTTCGAAAGAAAAAACAGCCAAGGATTTGAAGGATAACGACAAAGCCTTCTTTAGCTATGTCAAGAATCTAAGTGGAAACTCGCAGATATGCTCTCAGCTAGTGCAAAATAGCACAAAATATACTGAACCTACTGATATTGCCAAAATCCTGGCAGATAGATTCAGTGCAAACTTCACCCCCCTCTCACCTCCAAAAGGACCCACAACAATACTGGAAAAGTGTAGTGTCCCAGAAATCACAGATGCACATATGAAAACAACCCTTTCAAAAGCCAGAAACACAGCATCAATGGGGCCAGATGGTGTCCTAGGATGCATCTTGCATGTACTACAGAATGAACTAACCCCTCACCTAAACACGCTGTTCAACCTCAGCCTCTCCACAGGCTATGTGCCCATAGAATGGTGCACAGTAACAGTTATTCTGCTCCACAAAGGAGGGGCCACAACTGACCCTGGTAACTATCACCCCATAAGCCTGACTAGCCTGGTCTGCAAGGGTATGGAGTGCATCATCATGGAACTCATTAACAAAGACATTGGGAACCTCCAAACACTTGACCCGACCCAGTTCGGCTTTGTTAAGGGCAGATCATGCCTACTAAACCTGGTTGACTCTTTGAGACAGTCACCAAGGCCATATATGAGGGAAAGGTGGTTCACACAGCCTACCTTGACCTCGCCAAGGCATTCAACACCATTCCTCACTCAGGTATTATAGAAAAACTCACCAGCCTGAACATAAACCCTTACGTCACAAGACGGGTTGCCAACTGGCTTACAGACAGAACTCACCAAAGAATACTGGTCACAAGTGGTGTCCCGCAAGGCTCGGTCCTGGGACCACTACTGTTCAGCATATACTTCTCAGAAGTATGGGCAAACACAGGAGGACCATGGCTAACCAAGTTCGCTGATGACTGCAAACTGGGAGCCATAACTGACTCTCCGTCTGACATGGACATCCTCCAAAAAGGCCTTACTGAGATGAACACCTGGTGTCAAAGTCATGGCCTCAAGCTAAATGCCAAAAAATGCATAGTCATCCCATTTGGGAAAAACAAAACGCCCACGAATTACCACATAGGTGGCAGCCCCCTTAATACAGAAGAGGTAATAAGAGATCTGGGGACCCAGATAAATAGTAATCTCTCCTTTGACAATCATATTGCCAAAGTAGTTAGGAAATCCTTCTATGGGGCCCATCTAATTACTAAAAGGTTTGTATCTAGAAATAAAGAGGTTATAGTGCCCCTCTACTCGTTACTCATCAGACCCATTATAGAGTACAATGTCCCATCTGGGATGTACCTCACAAGACACTTCCAACAGCTGGAAAGACCACAAAAGTACCTCACCATGAGGATTACTGGCCTCAAACACCTTTTATTCAATTATATGCAGACCGACTGAGAAAATTCTGGCTGTACTCAGTGGCATATCGCTTACTCAGAGGTGATCTCTGCCTGACTTACAAAGCCATGTCCAACTCAGAATTGATGGACAGCTCCACCTAAAGAAATCCAAGTCACTGTGAGCCACATGCTCTAGTGAGCTAAACCTCGCCACAACAATAAATAGAACATGCTGGAGGGATAGATTCCTGTCACAGAGATTCCCCATGCTTTGGAACAAAATTTCTGACTACATTAGGCAGAGCCCCTCACTAACACTCTTCAAGAGAAACCTTGACGAGTGGATGGGTAACAGAAAATACACCCCTGGGATCACTTCATTGGCTCTGCTTGACAGAGGCTCAGTTAATTAATCAATGGGGTGGCGAAAGCTGACACTCTGGCTAGGCTTATAAATGCCCTCAGGCAGATAGCCTAGTACCTACCTATGAACCTATGAATCTATAGGTTCATACTAGGCTGTTGATCAGGCAGACCATTTGTAGCCTAGCCTCAAGATCCCAGTTTATCAGTAACCTAACTAAATAAATACTTCCTAATTTCATCCCCTTTCAGTGATGATTTAAGGGGCAAAACCATGGCAGAGTTTATGGCTTCCTATCCATTAGTCCAGGTTGTTCTTAAAGAAAGTCAGTGAGTTACTTTGCTCTATATGTAAGGGAAGCCTTTTCCATAAAAGAATAATGGTTTGACAGAGAGAGCTGTCTTGCCCTCAGGTTCTGTTTATACTGCAATGAAAGTTTAGTTCCTTCGAGATGATGTTTAGGGGGTTTATTTTGTTGCTGTCTAGGAGCTAACACAGGACTGGATCCTGTGTAGGTAAAGCATACATACCTCCTTAAGAGTGTGTAGGAAAAAGAGACGAGAGAAAATGCTTTAAGACAGTGTGTAGCAGTAGGAAGACATGCCCTTCATTCCTTTACTGAGGAAAAACTACAGACATTTGAGCTGAGTCATATGTTTAAACAAAGTGTGTAATCAAAGTGGCATTATATTCTATTAGGGGTCCGGGAAGGGAGGAGGAAAGAGTAGAGAGCGATGGTGACTTCTCCTGACCTAGGTAATACAACTCCTAGTAATCAGTCTGACTAGATAAAAGGATTTCCAATGATATGGATACATGGTGATCAAATGATAGTTGTCAGTAAAAGTGCCCAGTTCTTTAGTGACTGTGTTAGATTTCAAAGAGATGTCATCTATGTGGTAGGAACATGAGTGCCCATGTTTGCCAAATGACACAATACCTCATTTTTTGGCATTTAACCTACGGTCATGATACAGGTGACATTTGCTTGTACCTTTTAGGCCCTACTGGAGAATCTGGAAGGCAGATGGAGAGCTTATGAGTGCTTCAGATTTGTAGTAATCTACAAACCTGGTCAGGTGCAGGCAAGAAAATACTGAAGAAAAATGGCCGAAGAACAACCCTAAAGGAATACTACTAGCAACGACCATTTTTGATGAGTGTGTGCCCCAACACTAATGGACGAAGCTCTGCCAGTATATTAGGTTACTATCCAGTGGGTGACATAGGGGTTTACATTTAGTTTGATTAGCTTGTCAATAATGCTAGAATGCGATACTGTATCAAAGGTCTTTTTGTTTGTTTATGTAACAGTGCCACCAAATGGGTGTATTATTGAATTCCCATTATACTTGTGATGAATGTGAATAGGTGCCTCAATATAGTAATTTAAGTGAAAGTAGACATCAGAGGCATGTGGAATGGCTTTTAAATGGATCATTGGAATAATGCATGTATCTGATCTTCCATGTATCAGCAGTAAATTATAAAAGTTTGTCTCTAAATATGGTCAAGTTCTTGGAGTCAGTAGTTCTGGCTCTAAGAGGGAAAGCAAGTGTTTGATGATCAACCTTTCCTGGGATGAGGAAGAGGAAGATACATTTGGTATGGTATGGTACCTACATACCTCTGATGAAGAGGAGAACATTTTGATCTGGGGAACTGGCAATAACAAACTTTGGGAATCTCTGGGCATGTTTATTACTGGTTGTATACGAATACCAGTTGATGGGTAGGTGAAAGTTATCCATGAATAGAGTATTGAGTTTAATAAAGAGGCTTTCTACCCAAATTAAGTATACATGATCGTCATCAGCAACAGAGAGAGGGACCTGTAATTGTCAATAATATGATAGCTGGTCTTTCGGACTGTCATCAGAACCTTCCCAAGTTTAAGATGCTGTCATGCAGAATCTTGAGAGGTGATGAAAGGTGGGTGAATATAGATATGTCCTACACAGCCCTCTAAAGACATGAATGTGCAGGAATTAAATCTCAGAATCGAAGGAATGCTGTCAATACACTGAAAACATGTTTTAGTGACTACACAAATGTGGAATTGTTCGTGCATCATGTAGGCATTAGGCTCAGCCATTGTACTATTTAATTTTCTAACAATGAGCAGTGTTACTATAAAGTTGCATCAATATTTCCAGAAGTTGAACTTTACCTAAAAAAACATACTGTGGGAGCAGCAAAATATTTGGCAGCACTTGAGAGCATAAGTGGAGAGCTGAAATCCAACCCTGGCAAAACAGGTAGGCTTGTTAACCATTTCATTCTATATTTACACACAATGGACCCCACTGGAATGACATCAGTTAACCAACCAGTTGTTGGAGTCAATCATCTTATGTGAAATTTTGGGAGCCAAAATTAAAGTGTTTTCCAAGTTGATGGTCAGTCATGTTGTTCAGCCCTATTTCAGAGATATAGTTATTTAGCCGGATGCTTACATTTCTTTGCTGTCTGTGCCAGAGTTCGGTTATGCAATCTCAGTTATAAAATGCTGCATAAATCAAATATATCAACTTTCATAGCTTATGCACATGATATTTTGATGCAACAACTTGCTACTTCTTTGAGTTATAGGTGTCAGGTACATGTTTATAACGAGGCATCTACAGGGAGATTATATATACGCTGAAAGGCAGGTAGATGTAAAGGCAGATAAATGGACAGTCTGATAAATTAGATAATGAATTAAGAAAATGTAAATGTTTCATTGTTATAAACTGAAGATTATTATGCTTGGAAAATGCAACCTCTGTATTTTTTGCATGATCAGATGTTTCTACTTGCCTTTAATATTTTTGAACCTAAGATTATGCCTATCTATAAATGTTCTGCAAGTTGTTATCTTTATTTAACACAGCTGAAACATGTCCAATCTCAGCTGAGTCAACTTACTTGTTAATAAAGGTAGAAAAAAATAATAAATGCCATGTTGGTCCACAAATATGAAATTTAAGGACACTGGAACAAAGGCATGAAATAATATATTTAGTTGGACCAACATAGGTTTTGCAATTAATTGAACTTTCAGTCTAGCAGGAGCTTTCCATCAGGATAAGTTTTTAGTGTTCTGAATGATTTTTATGCTCTGTAAATTTACATATACCCCACAATCCAGAAATGCAACTATGAGAATATTTAATAAAATGTACTTTTTTCTTGACTTGGGTGTTGTTACTATAGGCAGCTCTGTTACACAGCTTCTGTCTTTTGTAGACCGACAACAACATTTTTATAATTTATTTGTTACTATGTAACTGTTTTACTACTTTCTTGTTTTTGTTCAGCTGTATGGTGTTCTCCTCTTATTTATTTATTTATTTACATATGTTTACTAGGAAACTCTGCTGGGCAAAAATTAACCTTTTGTCAGCTGAAACATGGGGTGAACAAGGAGCACTAATAATTTTAAATCTTGTCTGCTTTTCAGTTTCATTAGAAAGCTTCTGATGTGATTTGAAACCTGGAAGTTTCATTTTGTTATCACAGTGTATGCTACTGGTTAGTCCTGACAGGTTAGTCCTACTGGTTAGCTATGATTCATTGTCCATTTCAAAACACTTTGAGACAGTTCCTATAGGAATGTTTTTGTTTACTGCTGGTTAGCTTAGGTGTGGTCAAAGTACGCTTTCTACAACAGTGTTCCTTCCACAAAGTACTGCTTTGTTAGCACAGTTCTTATTATGGAAGTACTGGTATTTTGTCAGCAGGAAGTTATGCAAAAATCTGCTATTGCAGACATCAGCGGTGTCATGTTAGCTTAGTACTAGTTAGGTTAGCATCAACAGAGGCTTATACCTGGTACACTCATAACATTCCAATGTGGTCAGCTTTCCACCCCAGCCATGTCCATCACTGGTGGCTCCAGACTGGTTGTTCTGTGTTCCTCCTCGGCCAATACCCTACTGACCTCCTCTACAGTACCTTGTTGTGAAGCACACATAGATATGTCAACAGTGCATTGTTCATCTGGATATTCTAATGCTCTGGGCTTTAGCCGCACTCCAAGATAGCTATCAGCATTAATAACACACTCTCTGTCAAGGCATACAAGTAGCTCTGAACTTGCTGTGTCATACATTTCCCATGATTTGTACTTCACTAGTTCTTGTGGAAAATAATGTGACACACTTATTCGGCCACCATTTTATACTCATGTCAACCCTTTGTTCCTGAAGCTTATCTGTACTGCATTGTCATTGTAACTCTAAAACAATATATTTCGTACATGGTGTTACCTAATTGTCCTACTGTTGTATCACCAAATACACATAATGTGATGTGCTTTGTGCAAGACCTGCATGTCTGCATTCTATCCAAATCTCCTGTATTTTGATGTAACAGCAAATGCATCGTTCACCTGGTTCAAACTGCATGCTCTTTCATTGCCTTGCTCTTGTGTATTACATATCTCATATGGACAGAATATACCAGACATGTTGTTTGCTGATAATATACCTGTGGTGTTGTCTCTGCGGTAAACTAATATGTATCTCTTCTTTCTATATGTACCCGTCGGTATCTGTGTCTTTGGTTTTCATGTCTAATATGCTGATGCTGGCCAGAGAAGAATGATGAGTTTTCACATTTCTACTCTAGCTGTTCTGTTCATGAGTGTTATCCTCTTGTCAACTGTTTCATCTGTATGTTCACTTTTAAAGACTGTAACTGCACATAAGGGCCTAAAATGAGATCCTGTTGCAATCAATCTTCAAAGCTGATTGGAAGCAGAGATAAGTGCAGTTATACCTTTTATGGTGCAGAAGATGTCTGTTGTATTTTATTAACTTTGCTATTCGTTGGTTTTGATCTATCCAAAAAACCTTGCTTGTTTTTAAAAAAAACAGCACTTGTAAAAGTGGCTCATAGAATTTTGCATGCCATCAAATTGGTCTTTTGCCATGGCTAATTCCTATAGCCACTTATTTCCCTTGGTTAGCGATGGAGAAGTCCAAAGCCTATGTGTATCAGTTTTATGCTCTGTGGTGTACAAACTACAGGTCAGAGTGTTGCTTGACCTTTGTACAGGCCAGCCAGTCTGCAGCATTTAGGAAAGCTGTGTTGTGTACTGGAGTTGAAGATAATTAGGATATATCAGAAAAGTTTATGGGACTGGGCTACACAACTGATAGTTTGCAGGATTCCTTTTATATTTTGTGATAATAGTAACACTGTTTGCTGCTTCTGACTCTAGGGTCACATTTAGCATTGCAATATTACACATCACAATCTTACCTCTCAACTGTCCCTAATTTTCAGGGACGTCCCTGATTTTGACTAAAATTTTTGCTCTGTCCCTCTGAATCCCTCCTAAAACTACTGACTTTGGGCAGAAAAATGGTGAATTACACTTAATGAAAAATGACAATAATTAAGAGTTATACACCTCTTTTACTTCAGAAAAGGTGTATCAATTCATATGCTCTGATTCTCTCAATGTTTCAACTTAATAGCACTAATATTTTAAAAGTGTCCCTGATTGTCCCTGATTTTTTCTTGACTTTTCCCTGATTCTGTTCAAATTTGTCCCTGATTGGTTGAGAGGTCTGATCACAATACAAGTATGCACTGCACAATGCATGCAATTAATAGAACTAATGCAGTTTACTGATCACTCAGTGTTGTGCTGACTCCTGTTGTCAGCAGTGCACACCTGTGTAGCTGGCAGTTAAAGAGGCTGTTGTTCCTTTATTTATGCCTTAGATAAAGGCAGCTTTGCTATGCATACTGATCAACTTTTCTTTTAGCAGCAGTTATTATTACTGTGCCTGTGCTGGTGCATCTTGTTGCAGCAGTTATTATTACTGTGCCTGTGCTGCTGCACCTTGTGGCACCAGTTATTATTACTGTGCCTGTGCTGCTGCACCTTGTGGCACCAGTTAATATTACTGTGCCTGTGCTGCTGCACCTTGTGGCACCAGTTATTATTAATGTGCCTGTGCTGCTGCACCTTGTGGCACCAGTTATTATTAATGTGCCTGTGCTGCTGCACCTTGTGGCACCAGTTATTATTACTGTGCTTGTGCTGGTGCACCTTGTGGCACCAGTTAATATTACTGTGCCTGTGCTGCTGCACCTTGTGGCACCAGTTATTATTAATGTGCCTGTGCTGCTGCACCTTGTGGCACCAGTTATTATTAATGTGCCTGTGCTGCTGCACCTTGTGGCACCAGTTATTATTACTGTGCCTGTACTGCTGCACCTTGTGGCACCAGTTATTATTACTGTGCCTGTGCTGCTGCACCTTGTGGCACCAGTTATTATTACTGTGCCTGTGCTGCTGCACCTTGTGGCACCAGTTATTATTAATGTGCCTGTGCTGCTGCACCTTGTGGCACCAGTTAATATTACTGTGCCTGTGCTGCTGCACCTTGTGGCACCAGTTATTATTACTGTGCCTGTGCTGCTGCACCTTGTGGCACCAGTTATTATTACTGTGCCTGTGCTGCTGCACCTTGTGGCACCAGTTATTATTAATGTGCCTGTACTGCTGCACCTTGTGGCACCAGTTATTATTAATGTGCCTGTGCTGCTGCACCTTGTGGCACCAGTTATTATTACTGTGCCTGTGCTGCTGCACCTTGTGACACCAGTTATTATTACTGTGCCTGTGCTGCTGCACCTTGTGGCACCAGTTATTATTACTGTGCCTGTGCTGCTGCACCTTGTGGCACCAGTTATTATTACTGTGCCTGTGCTGCTGCACCTTGTGGCACCAGTTATTATTACTGTGCCTGTGCTGCTGCACCTTGCGGCACCAGTTATTATTACTGTGCCTGTGCTGGTGCACCTTGTGGCACCAGTAATTATTGCTGTGCCTGTGCTGATGCACCTTGTGGCACCAGTTATTTTTACTGTGCTTGTGCTGGTGCACCTTGTGGCACCAGTTATTATTACTGTGCTTGTGCTGGTGCACCTTGTGGCACCAGTTATTATTACTGTGCCTGTGCTGCTGCACCTTGTGGCACCAGTTATTATTAATGTGCCTGTGCTGCTGCACCTTGTGGCACCAGTTATTATTACTGTGCCTGTGCTGCTGCACCTTGTGGCACCAGTTATTATTACTGTGCCTGTCCTGCTACACCTTGTGGCACCAGTTAATATTACTGTGCCTGTCCTGCTACACCTTGTGGCACCAGTTATTATTACTGTGCCTGTGCTGCTGCACCTTGCGGCACCAGTTATTACTACTGTGCCTGTGCTGGTGCACCTTGTGGCACCAGTTATTATTGCTGTGCCTGTGCCGATGCACCTTGTGGCACCAGTTATTTTTACTGTGCTTGTGCTGGTGCACCTTGTGGCACCAGTTATTATTACTGTACCTGTGCTGGTGCATCTTGTGGCACCAGTTATTATTACTGTGCCTGTGCTGGTGCACCTTATAGCACCAGTTATTATTACTGTGCCTGTGCTGGTGCACCACACTGCTGTTTTTCACAGTGCTTTCCATATCAATAAATATGTCTACATGTTTTCCTGTAGTGTGCCACTGTTGGTTGCCTTATTTAATTTTCTGATGAATACTAATTTTTTCACATCTGCATGTAAAATGACAATTTACTTGAAAGTCTGTAATGAGAGATAAAGTATTACCTACTCTTGTTCAAGGGAATATAACTGAGCCATTAAGAACATTACAGTACTGACTATAAAGGAAGGTCATTTACATAATTAAATAGAGTCTACAATCACTGATTCAAATACAATATTTTATCTACCATTTATTTTGCACATATGCACATGTAGGAGAAATGTTTGTATACACCTTCCTCCCAACACACACATGCATGGACATAATGCACACACACACACACACACACACACACACACACACACACACACACACACACACACACAC